>NW_010429887.1:33691-53204 GCF_000710305.1 Buceros rhinoceros silvestris | reverse complement strand
GAATGCCAAAGCACTAAATGACTCAATTGGAGTAATCTGATCAATGCTGTATTTTCACCGAGGATTTAAATTGCACACACAGCAAGAGCAGGGGTCGTTTTCTTCTCTCTCAAAATCACTTTTCTCTGCAGATTTGATAGCACAAAAATGAAGTTTTGCTCTCATCACACAAATAAGTGAAATGGCAGAAAACGTGTGTCAAATAAAATGTACACCATTATGTCCTTTTCACTTTTTGGAGGCTGCTTAAGAAAATGGGATCATTAATTTTGACTGAATAAAAGGTTCCTGTAAGGGATTTCAATAGGTGACATGAAAAATGTTAACACGAATGATCAAGACAATGGAGGTTAAAACTGTTTTGAAAATATGTTTCTTTTATAGATCTCAGCTGTTGGAAGAGTTACAGAATAAATATACGGTAGTGCTGACATTCAGTGCTGTTTCATCTTAGCAAAAGAGTTTTTAATAAAGAAAATTCTTTTCAAGGAATGCTTTCTGCAGCCAGTCTTCAAAAAGAGGCTTTCCCCCCTCCTAGTTTAATAAAATTAATTTATGTCATATTGATATGTCGATATGTTTTTCAATAAACTTTTTCACAGAGGTTTTTTTTAAAATCTCTTCACTTTAAAAATTATAATTATACGTCTTCCTCCCACTTTGAAAATGGCACAAGGTGCTCATTTGCAGAGCTCTACTGTTCAAATCTTCACTGAGAATAGAAATGTCATGACTCAGTTAACAATGCTTTATTATTCACATTGATCTTTTTTTATAGTGTTCTTTATCTCAAAAACATTGTAAATCAGATATCTTCCTCCCACTCTTTTGTTCATTTGCAAATTTTTATTATTCTAGTTTAAAAAAGCAATGGAGTGTCAAGAGTCAGTGTATATTGTTTGTGTTCTTTTTTGCTTTAAAATTACTTTTAACTATAAAAAGTAAGATGTACAGCAGGAAAAAAAAGCTGAATTTCAGGATGCTTAAAAAAGAATTGAAGGGATCAGTGTGAATTTGATGTTGTTCCCTTACACTTTAGAGTTGTAACGGACTTTGTGAGGACTGAACCCTTTATGAAAAGGTTTCTATGTGCTAATTCAGAAGTCCCTATTGCATCAGACATCCTCACCCACAGTGGACACCGGACACAATTCACACTCTCTAGGAACTCCATGGCAGAATTCACGGCTGCTTTCGGAGCACATGCCCTGGGTGGTTTCCAGGTGCCTGCCCAGAGACCCCCACTCTCCAGCGCTCCGAGCCACAGCTTGGCGCCAGGTCCTCAGGAGCCCTCGGCTGATAAGCACCGAGATAAAGCACCAGATTTTCCAGGAACTTCACAGCTTTGGTATCAAGTGTTAACTGCAGCAGAAGTATGACTTCAGCTGGTCAACAGGCAGAGCAGTCATGGAAACTTTCTTTCCTACCAAGTTTTTCTTTGGGTCTGTATTTATGTGCTGGCTGTTACGACTATATGAAATGTCCTCTATGAAATAAATCCATTATAGCTACTGGGGTTAGTCCAAGGAGCAGCAGGATCTCATGGCATTGCATGTACTGCTTGCTGATAGGTGATTTTTTTTTTCTTTTGCTTGTTTTGAATTAAATTCCACCAGTTTATGATGAGGGCATCCTGGCACCCTGTTGTTACTCCAGCAGCTCTTGAAAGAGATCATCCTCCCTGGGAGTCTCTGAAAAGGACCAGCTATTTCTGAAGTGGAATTTAAGCCCCAGATTGGATTTTTGGATCTTGTAGGTGGTGTGGCTGCTCTATCAAATGAAACAGCCCTAAAAAGCTTTTGTAATGAAAAATAAAGTCTTTCCACATTCTTTTGTTTCTTTCTGTTTCGAGGCTGCGCTCTCCTGATACTTTGCTAAATGGGATAATTAAATAAATTCAGAGCAAGAAAGTCTCAAACTGAACCCGAACTGAAAACACACAGCCCGGTCCTTCCCCTCCAAGTGGAGGGCTAATCGTCTATTTTTTTTTTTTTAATTAATGGCAGTAGGTTCCCCCAGCCACCACAGGGCTGTGCCAGTCCCTGTCCCTTCCCTGGGCTGCAGGGATTTGGGATGCACAGCCCCACGCAGAGCCCCCAAGGCCACCCCGCTGATGGGCTGCATGGACACCCCATACCAGGTGCTGGGTCTATCCCAGCGCACAGGGGCAGCGGCTTGTTTGTTGCAGAGATAATTCAAAACTCTCAAATTCTCTTTATCCCTCACTGCTGAGTGTGAACCTGGAGATTTTGATGCATTATCTTATCTGAACTGATTGTGTTGTTTTCAAATTAAAGAAGAAACCAAACCTTTTTATTATTATTATAGTCCTTGCCTCAACAGCACTGCAGCATTAATTCAGCCTTCCTTCCTTCCTCTCACGGTTAATTACTCGCTCCATCAATGAGGTTAAGACTGTCTGCCAACATGATCAAGTTTCAGAAACAAAATCCTAACCAGAATGGTGTAGCCAGAAGTGGACAGGACTTTATTTCACACTCTGGCACAGTAGCTAAAGGTAGGTTTTGTTCATGGATGTGCTTCTGTAATTGCTCACTCTGTTTAGTTTGGGAAATTTACGGGTAATGAAAAAGAGAAAATACTGAGTTTATTACAAAGGAATTTTTTTTTCCACATAAAACTGTGTCATTTCTGTTAGAAAGCACTTAAAATCCTCAGGTTTATTTTTGGTAAGCACTAGCTATTGAAAAGTGAAAATATCAGAGGAATCTCTAGGCAGAATTTGTGAACTTTCCAATGAAAAGACAGCACAGTGTCTTTCTTTCATGTTCCAAGGTCTTTGGCAACTGTGCCACTTCCTGAATGACACTGAAGGTGTGTGCCAAGAGTTTATTCCCAAAGCAGGTATTACACACGGTTACGGTCACAAAGATATCCTTGCACAGCATCAATGCCAGAGGAGATGGGAGGCTTGTCAGCATTCTGATTTGGTGGGGGAAACACCGTCGAAACCACATATATTAAAATATATCCAAACCGTTTAAATGCTGTCAAACAGAGCTGCAGATCACAGAAGATTCAGCATTTCTGGTCCTTAAAGCTGTACTCTTGGTAAATTGGCACACGATAATATGTGACTGCAAAAACCCCATGTCTTCTAATAAGCTGTACAAGCTTTTCTTTGATTCAAATCCAACAACGAGTGGCAATCTGTGAGAGTCTTATGTGTTCTAAAGACTTTCTTAGCAAATACTTCCATTTTTTTCTCTCTCATCTACAAGCCATGCTGGAACACAACTGGGAGCTAGACTTGTCCACTACAGCAAACGTTATTGATCTTATTACTGCCTGAGCACCTCTCTGGGTGCTGCTGAGCAGCCTGTGCTGGACTGTGGTGGAAAGCCATTTATTTAGCTCCACAAGGACCTGATCCAGGATCAGCAGGTGTCAATAGGAAGAATTCCAGGGAACTCAACAGAGCAGGCTCCAAAACAACCTCCAATGTGGTAGACTTCTCTGGGTTTCTTCTCTCTTTTCTTAGAAAGAATTGTTGCAACGAGAGTGATCGGCATTATCTGAAGGAGAAGATGTATCTTGGTATACATCTTTCCACAAAATACTTTTTTCCTCAGTGACACCAAAGATGAGGAACATCTATTCTAGAGGCACACAGATGACACCCTCTGTTTCTTAACTTTGTAATAAGTACTTTTAGGACAGTGTAATCTTGCCGGCTCTGGCAAAGGCAAACACCGTAACTGTTCTACTCGCTCTAGTAAATACACTTCTCTCACTGTGCAGTGGAAGGATGTGTTTAAACTCACAGTCCATCACTATTCCTGGACAGTGCGGGAGAGTCCAGGAACACTCACGATGTCTTTTCCTGTGGATGTTAGCTTGTTCAGAACAAAGTGCTGTTCTTAGAAAACACAAATCTTGCGGCAGAAGAAAGTTTCCTTCATGACTGTGCTACAAAGCTTTCCAACAGCTGCTTGTTCGTTAGGCTGCAGGAAATATTAGGTTCAGCCTGCTCACAAGTGCAAACATGCGATTTTTTCTTACAGTGGCACCTTCACTGTGGTCATTTCCACCTGGCTTTGTAATGTTGGCAAATGCAGCACTAGCACAATGTCTTCGTTGTACGAGCTTTCAGAGGAGAGCTGAAGAGTTCCTGCAACCTCAGTGAAATGCCAGCCTCCCCCTAATGCTGGCATTGGCTCCCGTTCTTGCTTTGCAAGAGACCGCACTCCCAAGGAGTTTTGACGGTGTCAGATGTGAGCAGTGAACTCCAGAGGTTTCAGGTGTTGCTAGATGGTAGGTCAGCACCCTCACTCCTGTCCTCCCTGTGGACCACGCACAAGGATCAAAGGGTTGGTTGGGCGACCTTCGGTGCACTGAGCTCACCGAAGCCCCAGTAGCAGCACCCCTCATCTCTCCCTGTTGGAGCTGCCTGGGCATGGGGGTGAATGAGAGCTCCACCCTCCCCTCAACACTTTCTCGCATCAAAACTTCCACTGAAGCTTTTGCTCAAGGCTCAGGTGAACAACCCCTTCCAAGCAAGGAGGTCACAGCCCAGGCCCTGAGAGGAAAAAGAGGTTGTCAATGGAATGAGGAGGTGTCACTGTTTTAACACAGATTAGGCAAAATCTAACCCCATTAATCCTTCAGAAAGGGCCTCTGGTTTGTTCTTTTTTCAGTCTATTCTGTATTCAAAGCAAGTACATTTTTTCTGTCACTATACCACTATTGTTAACAACTATAAATGTATTAAAAACACAGGGGCATTTTAGTATGTGTATTGTGCATAAGAAATATTGTTACATGACAAGCTCCAATTGGCAAGTGAAAAGAGGTTTTATTGAAGGAAATAGCAGTAGCAAACAGTGAACTATGCAGAATAATGGTAATTTTTCCTTTAACATTGGCAGCGTGCGTTCACTTAATATGACTGCTCCTCTGTCTCTGCCTCATCCAGACCCAGAGGACCTGTTAGACAAGCAGGCAGCCACCTCTCTCTGGGATCAAGCTGTCAATGCAAACTTGCTTTCTTTCTATTTCTCAGCACTAAGCTATACCCCCAGAGCTCCTGAAGCTTTTCCTGAGTAAAAGCTTTAAAAAAGCTCCATTCTAAATTACACCACACGAGCTGTTCTCTCCAGGCTGACAGAACAAAAGCAGGGGTGGGGGGGAATGCCAAAAGGACCATCCGAATGACTTCTGGGTTGCACATGATTTACCTCCTCATGCCTTATCAGAGCAGACTAACGTTGCCTTGACCTTGCCTACCAAAGCCCCAGCGGTGTCCTCTAACTTGGGAGAAAGTTTGCGTCCTGTGTGTTTGCAATACAAATAATCGCAGAGATGTTGGGTGCAGGCTTTTTGCTTGCAACGACAGCGCCTTGGGTGCCCTTTAAGAGAGGTCCTTACGAGGGCATGGTGCTTTCTAGACTCTTTTAGATGATGTGGTCTCTAACCCAATCAGCTCATCATTTCTGGAAGAACTCAATCTGTGGATGCTGCACAGCCTGGTGTCTTCATCCGCTAATGAATGACACCCCAATTAATGGTCACAGTAGGACTGCTGAGGGCAAAATCTGAGAGATCTCTCAGGTTGGCTCCAGCTGGGACTTTCCAATTAAAGGTCATCATCAGAAGAAAAGGGAGCAGCATTACCCACTTTTGCTATGGCTGAGTAGGAAGCAGATGAATCAGCATCTCTGCACCTTCTAAAGGCTTTCAGGTGGTATGGATCGTTTCAAGAACACTCACTCAGGAAAACATCCTCAGCTGGGAAGGGAAGGGGCCATGGGCTGTCCTCCTCCTTCAGCAGATAAAGGCAAGAGGGGAAGAGCAACGTTATGGCTGTTCTCCAGGTAAGGCCCAGAATCAGCAGTGCTTGTAAGAGGGCTGGGTGTTGGGTTTGGGTGTTGCCTGATCCTGAAGTAATCTACTGAGATTCTGAAAATTGAAATGGGGGGGGTTTGGGTGGCTCATGGGCTTTGGGGTTCTTGCTCCATTTTGAGAAGAAAATGGTTATGAGGTTAAGAGCTTGCACTCGTACTCAAGAGCTTGCAGGCTTGGCCCACTGCACAGCACTTCTATGCTTGTTCTGCTGTTTTGCTTAAACCCTAGAATGTTTCTTTAAGTCATTAATACAATTAATAGTCTGACTTTAAAGGTGGGCTGAAGGATGAAACAGATGATGAGCCATGGAATTAGAATAATTAAGCTCATTTTCTTGCACAAAAGGTGCTACTTCAGTAGATGTGGTGCCATGCTCTATGAACTGTGGGGAGGAGCTGAGAAGTGGGAGGCTTGCCTGAGGCTCCAAGGGGCTGTATGATGGGGCTGTTCAGCTCAAGAAAATGAGAATGGGAGAGGGAGGCTTTGCTAAGCAGGAAAAGCTCCTCAGCTCACAAGGTGGCTTTGGTATCCCATCTAGGCACCAGTTGTCCTGTAAATGCCTCAAAACTGTATTGTTATCAAAGTCAAGAGAAAAGCCAAGCTACTGGGGGTGAAGAATTAGTCCCCTAATTGACTTTGAGTATGGAAAAAAACAGTTCTCAATAGAACCTGGGAGATACCCCTTCCCTTTATGGATCTCATGTCCTCTGGCCTCTTGCTAAGATTAATTTTTTTTTTCCTCCTCAAAGGACACAGGCAGTCTTTATACAGTCAACACAATTTGTCCTACCCAGAGGAGCAGAGACTCCCTGAGGATCCTGACTCGCTAATGTATCATTCATCCTCAAGTTTCTGAGTGAGTAAATTTTATGGTTTTTTCTGTCTTTTTGGTGGCTCATGTCAGACTTGTCTTCACACACCTGATTAGTGAAATGGCTCTGCTTTGATCTGTAAGGGACCATCCCAATGACCTGTAAGACTGATGGAAATGTTTGGCTTCAGGGCTTACTGTATCAGGTGCTGTGTCTGCTTCCTCCACCAAATCATGAAAATTCTTATTAGGCAAAATCATTAAAGTAATAACAGCTGAGGAAAATGCTGGTAATGGACCATAATACAGACCTCATCACTGTGCTTCATCATATCCCTGCTTCTACCAATGGTACATAAGAAGATACTGGACTTGCAGGTTTTGAAGCTGGCAGGATAAGTTATTAAACAAAACCACTCTAATATATGCGGTCTAGTTTTCTGAGCCATGTTTTTAGGCTGAGGTGGAGGTTCAAGTTTAGCTCACCCATCTTTGTTTTGCTATTTCAGCATGGTAATGCTTCCTGCATTTTTAGCTATATTAGGGGTTTGCGTTGCCTTTCACCACCGTGGTATCTGAGTATCTCCAAATCAATAATGACAGCAAAACAGAAAACTTCATGGTATTTGTAGCACTATGCAGCTCTCCTCTGCTTGGAGAGGAAGCCATAGGTCTTACCTAATGACTGAATACTCGGGTGGCATTGTGATCCCACTGGATGTGGGATTTTGTGCTATATAGGGGTCTCAAAGAAATAACGTTTTGTGGTTTTTTCGGTAAATCTAGATCTGAATGTAGTTGTGAAGAATACTAACCTACCTTGTACATAGCAAGTTGTGCTTGTAATGGTGGCAACCAGAAGCCTGCTTGCTTATAAAATGAGCAAAATATTATCTGGACCTAACTTTGAGACAACAGTCAGTGTGCCATGGTCCTGTTTCCAGACCCTTGATTCAAGCATAGCTGGTCTTCAGCAGCATGGCGGCAAAGCTCCTTGTGGCCGGGGACAAGTGTGCTTGTAGGGGAAGGCTTGTGAGTCTCTGACACTACACCGCAAGCAAGACCCGGAGTCCCTGGGGCACGGTGTGGCTGAGAAGAGATTAATTTGCTTATGCCATTGTGCAGACCACACTACCCTCTTCTCCCACCCTTCAGTGATTCACATGCTGTATTGCTCTGTCCAGTATGCTGCTAGCAGCATGCTTTGGGGATGTACATACTGAAATGCACTCATCTGGATCGAGGTCCAGAAAGTTTCCTTTGAAGTATGTCAACAACTCCTCTCCCTTCTCTTCAAGTATGCGTAAGCCAAACCTCATGCTCCCTGAGCTTTACTAAAGAAAATGGGAAAGTGTGCCTTTTTCTGTGTGTTTTTCAAGCCATGATTCTTCTGGGAATGGTGATTTGTTTGTGTCTTTGCATAACAAATGGCAATGCTTAAGGTAGCATCTCTGCCAACCTCTTTCTAAGTAGTTTCAAGTAGTTTACTTAAAGAGGGATTATTTCATCTGCCACAGCATCTGAGGCAGCTCTGAAGGTAGCATCTAGCTTGCACAGCACAAGACCACTGAACATTAGCTTAAGGCAGGAAATTTAAGGTTCAAAAGGCGGTAGGGGCGCAAGAGCATAAAGCGATGGTTTGCAAGTGTTCTGCACCTGAAGAAAAAAGAAATTGCTTGACTTTCTGTTTCTTGATGGAACCAGAAAGACTGGGAAAGGCTAGTAACATCAGCTGGAGGTGGTGACTGTTTAAATCCTGGCTGTCCCTCAATGAATGTTTGCACTAATGATTTAATTATTGTGACTCAATTCCCTACAAAGCAGGGACATGCATAGTTCCTAATGGTATGTGGTTGTTCGGGTGCTGAAATATCTGTAAATTAATATAAGCTCTGTAAATGGAGTTGTCAATGTCTTGTGGTTGACTTGTTCGACTTCAGAAAGTCTGCAGTTTTTCTGCAGCAAACTTCTACAGCTATTACAGCTTACGGTCACTAGTTAGCTACAGCAGGAGGGTCAAGCTTTGGAAACTGCAGTTTCTTTCTAGCTTGTAGGTTTCCTCCCCCTTCAAGTCTGTTTTCTGCTCTTGCCAGTACACTGCCTTCTGTTTAAAGGCATTAGTAATACCAAATAAAGCTAAAGATGCTCTTTATATCAACTAAGTTGTTTCCTTTTTAATCAGAGCACATGCTTATGCCAGGTTTGGCATGAAGAATCTGTCTATGTGTCTGGTTTGGGGCACAGTAAGCTGACTGCTTGTTAGAAGACTAGTGCATTGCGTGTAATTTTGCTTTTAGTTGTACTGTTTACTGGAGGTTGGTAAGAGCATCGGTAATCTAATTTTTGCCTGCTTGGAGGTGGGGGAAATAAAAAATGGGAAAGAAAAGGCTATTGCCATGTGTGCTGGATTATGCTTTGGTAGCAGCAGTTGTCTTGTAGTTAAGTGGCCATCAAAACATTTCTTGGGATAGCCATAAATTAAAAAAATCTTCAGAAAATAGCTCAGTTTTCAAAGGGTAAAGAAAGATGCAGCAATCACTGTGACACAGGTTTGCAGGCTGTTTCTGATTATCTTTTGGTTAGAGAGTTGGAGTTTCTAATTGTAAGGTTAAGGAATCCTTTTTATCTATCTCCTACCTCCTAATCCTATGCTAGACAGTATTGTTTTCTGGGCCTTTTGTCTTCTGGGGAAGGAGACAATCTCTGGCTCATGTGAACATCTTGTTAAAGTCTGCTGAGGATTAGGGGGTGTGACAGTTTTCTTGCTGAGCCTTTTTATTGGGGATTTTTATGCCTGCTTTTCTGGGAGGTCTTTGAAATGTCTTTTATGTAGTAATCATTTCACTCTTCCTTTGTTGTCTGAAATGTTGAGGCTGTATTCTTCTCATCTGTTCCTGTTTATATTCCATACTAGCTGGTCATAACAGTTTAGTTTGAAACTATCATCGCGCTGTGTGCTTCTGAATCGCGGGGGCGTTGCTAACTGCTCTAGGATGACTGCAAATGTGGGCTTTATTTGAGGGCATCTGAAGCTTTAGTATGGTTGGTTGTGTTGTTTATGGCTGTTAGTATTGTAGAAATACAGGTGAAGAGGTTCCAGATGAAAAATAATAATCTAAGAGTTGGACATTTCAAGTGTCCCCATCGAGGCCCAGGCATTTAAAAATGCTCCTGCTATGATGAGACAGCTTCTCCTTAGGATGGGGTCCATCACACCAGCTGTAGCTGTATGATAGGTGTTCAGTCAGGCCTAAACACTACAATAATCAATGGAAGACACAGACTTATCCTGCTGGCAGGTCATCCCATCTTGACAGAAGAGGTTAAACCAGGAAAAAAAATTGCTTTTTGGTGGATTTGTTTTGACCTTGTTCTCATCCTGCTCCCCTGCAGCTGGCTACAGACAAAATATAGACAATTACCCAGATGAGAAAACAAACCTTTAGGTGAAAAATGCTAAATAATACAAAGACTAACCCTGGCTGAAGAAATGAAAGAATCTAGCTTTTCATAAGAAATCTGGAAAACTTTGGGAATGTCACATTTCACTTTCAGAAAGCTACGGGGTTGGTCAACATACTTCAGCACAGGTAAAATATAAGATTCTGTTTCCTAAAATACTAATTCAATCAATGCTTATATGTCTTGAGTGGCTATCTTAAGACACATAGACTCATATAATTTTTTTAATGAGATGGTAAGCGCATTATTGCTGGTCTCCTGCGGCGCTTATTGCTGATGATGTGTATGCCCAGGTACCAGCTGGGGAGATCCTGGGTTGGGTGTTAAGCGAGGAGCCCGGGGTTTGGCAGTCTGGCTGGTCATGAAGGTGTTGGGGGCAGGCCTCTGAGGCATTGATATGGAAGAAAGGAGGCATCACTCTCCTCTTTGAGAAGACTGAGGTAAAAAATTCTTGAAGGCAATGCCGAAAATGAGTGATTAATGTGCCCAAGAAGTTGTTTCAGTTTTTTAAATCTAGCTAAACTCTTATTTTGCTAAACAGTGTATGTTATCTTTACAAAGGAAGATGATGTTTAACTTTTGCTCCAATAAATACCTTCGTAAAAGCTGTTTTTTTCTCTCCCTATCAAATTTGCCCCAGCATTTCCACCTGCTTTTGATACAGGTTCTAGCCTAGTTTTTAGTGTCTAAAGCCATATATAATATTGTTCCATTTCACACTTAACCACAAAACCCACTCTTCCAGATATGACCTCAGTTTATTTTATATCCCTCGTCCTTTTTCCTAGAGTATTTTATCCATAGCATAATATGCAATGATACGGCACTGATGTTTATCAAAATTGTTTCACACTGTACTTATTTCTATTCCTGTCTTTTGGATCAAGTACAAAATAGCTGCAGACTAATACCACCTTTTAAAACAGGTTTAATGTGTTTATTTTCTTACCACATTCACTGCATCCACTAGCTTGTATGGATTATATTTAATGGGAATCTTGTGGGACTATCAAAGGGTATTTATTTTCTATTGAAATAACAATTAAGATAACACGCAAACTAATATAGCAATCAAATAAACCTGACAAATAACAAACTTTTTTAAGGCTGCAGAGGCATGCTAACAAATCTATTTGATCAATATATGGGATGTGAAAAGAGAGGAGACAAGATTGACTGATGAATAAAATGGAACTGACACAAATAGGCTGACAGCCAGTCGCAAGTCTCTTTAGGGCAAATGCAATTAACTTAGAATAATAGACTCAAATTTGATGGTTAGAAATGCATTTTTATTAACAATCACAGCCTGAATCATTATGCACTCTTATGAATAAAATTGTAGTTATACTGAAAGTCTGTGTATACATGTATGCATGTACATACAAAAAAGCCTCGCTGAAGGGTGGCTTTATTTTTGTGACAGAATAGTCGGAGGAGATTTAAAATATTAAGTGTACACAAGTACAAATCTAAATATTCAAAGCGGTGATATAAGAATCGCGTATGTGGTATGCTAGTATTAATGATGAAGGCAATAAGCACTGGTCCCAGGACTGCTTGTTCTTTTGGGATGTGAAATTGCAATCGGGGATTTACAGATTTCATTCTGAGGCAGAGGAGTCATTACTAGAAACATAAGCTCATTCTCTTTGCTTTAATAGCTATTTTAAATCATTCATTTAGAAAATACATTAACTATTTATTGTATAGGCAGTACATTTCTACTGGCATTCCATTTTCATGCTTTTTTATAATCCTTTTTAACAAATTATTTTATTAAAAGAAGATTAGAATTAACAAAAGGATCCTACCAATTTTTGAAAATGCTACTCTTGAAGAAGGATATTTCCCATTATTAACAGGTATGCAGTATTAAAACTTTAAAGGGAGGGAAGATATTCAATTGCTAATGTGTCCTTTTTCTTTTGACCTTCATTGCAGAAGCTGATTGCTATTTGTAAATTACTTTCAAAATTATTAATCTCATTTGATTTCTGAATAAATATAATCTTTTTTTTTGCCCCCCAAAACCTTGGGATTTAGATACGAAAAGAGCTGCCTCTAGGATATGTTATGGTGTAGATTTATTGATGGAAAAGGATAAAATATCCTACTTAATATGGAGAAACTCTACACTGTAACAAAATATATAATGAATACAAAACCATGATACTGCAATGTTTGGTGCTTAAATATTAAATGATGATAGGAAATAAGCTGCACTAGAAATGACTTAAATCCAGTGTTCTCCAGCTCATGTGCTTGGTGGGCCACTGGCTGGCCAGGGACAGGATAGCGGCAAAACATGATGCTCTGTGGTTGCTTATAGCATGAAGAAGCTGGTGTAAAACACCGTTGTGGTTCTCAGTTTCTGGGTTGCTGAGGCAGGTCCAAGAAGCAACCACACTCAGTTTTCTCTACTTCAAAGGTGCTTTATTCCTCCCTATTTCTCAGAAGTGAGAAGTGTGAGGTACCGGGAAGGCAGACTGCCTGCTGTCTGGGAGGGGAGAGGCCCAAGGAAGCTGTTGAGAACAGGGACAGTGTGTGGCTGGGGAGCAGATTTTTCTGGTAAGCGGTGACTGGGGAATTTGTACGTTGCCATTTTGGTTTTCTGCCTCTAATTATCCCTAAAGTCATTGCCATGAGGGAAAAACTTCTCAGGAACGCCAACAGTTGCTGGAGACTTTCCAGACTTTTTTCCTCCTTTCATAACCTATTCTAGACAGTCACAACAGCCCACCACAACACTTCCTGAGCTGGCTTCTTGAATAGCTGGTATTGCCTATTCTTAGGCATGGATGGATCACATGTTCTTCTAGCACCACCAAACCTGGTGTGTACCTAAAAAGGGAATAATGCCGTCTGGCAGAGTTTTTTTCTGACACAGAAATTGTTGTAAATTGCTCAGAGGCTTGGAGTGCTAAAGATTTCTCACAGAACTGCATTTGCTGTGGAGGGAGTTTGAGAAGTCAGATTTGTGGTGTCTGTTCAATTTCTCCTTACCTCCTCTTGAGACGTCAGTGGAGACTGATGGAAGAAAAGTTACATCTTGAATGGGATGCCAGAAAAAGAATCCGTGCTCTTCTATGACCACAGTTACTTAATATTTAAAAATACCTTATATCAAGGTTTTAGTAGGTAAACAGACTAAGGAAGAAAGACCAGGGGATCTGCTGATATAAACAGGGGCAGCTTCTTTCTAGTCAATGCACAACCAGTACGGGGGACTGGGGCTGTGGGCTCAGTTCTTCCACCTTGTTGGTCTTAGGCTAGTGAAATACTGGTGAACTCCACGTGATGTTTCCTGATATATGGTGATGTAAGAAAGGAGGCTGAGGCCCTGCATGATGATAGACTAATTCTCTGCTGATGTAATCATCCAACCGGAACAAGAATGACTCACTTCATCCATAAATATCTTGGGGCCTGCTTCTGATCACATTTAAATTTGTTCATACCAACCTCATCTCATTAGCTTGAATGGGCTTACTCCTGAGTTGGAATGATACATGTAAGAGAAAATCCAGGCTCTTAGAAATCAAATCATAATTAGTTTCTCTTAATAGCTACCCTATTAAAAAAAAATCAGGTCTTCTAAAAAATATATTGGAAAGCATAAGAAGATGCTTTTAACTGCATTAGTTTTTTTTCTTAACCCAGCAGTGATAGACTTGTTGGTGATGTATCATACTTACAATATGTTTCTGTTGGCATTCAGGTTCCGTATTTTTATATTCCCTTTTCAGAAGTTATTTCATGAAAAGAAGAGTAGAAGTACAAAATGTAACAACCAGATTTTTGAAAATGCTTGTCCTGAAAAGAATATTTCTCCCCAGCACCTGCCCCTTTTGTTCTACTCCGTCTTAAACCTGTTCAAGTTCAGAACTCTGCTTTCACCATTTCATGCTTCCAAAATATTAAAAGATTCTGTGCCCAATCCATTTACACTTTTCTCAGTTTTTATCATCTGCAAATATGGCTTGGCCAAGATATTCTTGATGAAACAAATACTTTTATTTTCTGTTCACCTCATCCTCAAGTAGGTGCCAGGCAATCGGCAGAAGCTGTGCCACTACCTGAGGAGTGATCTGATATAGAAATACCAGGCCAGTCTCTGTCACAGCGTGGAAAGCCAAAAACAGATTACAAGAGAATGTATTTCTTCCATGAAGAAATTTGAAGCTATGTGAAGCCTTCAGATAAACAGGTGCTGGTCTTAGAGAAAAGAACAGTGTTGGAATGAAAAATCTGGACTATATATTTACAATATAAATTAGTCTCTCTAATACATATGTTTGATTAGATAGGGATAGACAGGCATATGTGAATATTCCTCCCTCCCCTGGTGATGAAGAGTTGTGCTAACAACTGCCCTTCTGTACCAGGTGTATGAGGTTTTCTATTATTAGCATGGCTGGAGAGCCACAAAAAAGTACATAGCTTACAAAAGCTCTTGCAACTTATTCAATTGCACAGGCTCTAGTTTGCTGTGTGAGTCAAGACTATTCTGAAGACTGAGTTGTGCTAGACATCACGTTGTGTTAGTGCCACTGGCATGAGAGAAAGTGGTATGTTTTAAAGCCAAGGAATGGTGCCAAAAAGAATTACAGATGATGCATCTGGAAAGGACCTCCTAGTTCATCTAGTCTCAGCCTGCACGATATGAAAATATCTAGGCTAATCCCTTAGGTGTTTTCCCTCTCATTTCTTCTTAGACACCATCAAGTGACAGTGCCTGAAACACTT
This sequence comes from Buceros rhinoceros silvestris, assembly GCF_000710305.1. Classification (NCBI taxonomy): domain Eukaryota; kingdom Metazoa; phylum Chordata; class Aves; order Bucerotiformes; family Bucerotidae; genus Buceros; species Buceros rhinoceros. The sequence goes on along the minus strand of NW_010429887.1, from coordinate 38,317 downwards.
CCTGAGGCAGAACGTTGCCTAGTCATCCTTGCTTGGAAGATATTTCCCTACCATCCAAGCTACACTTTTCCTTCTCCCAAATAAGCATGAAGTCAGGTGTCCTGCTGTGGAAGCAGAAAGATGTGAAGTAAAGCAGTCAGCACAGCAGGTTCTTCAAAACCTGATTTTTCTGGAAAAATTTGTTTCCTTCCTGGTCTCAGGGGTGCTGCTTGTTTATACTTTTCTTCAAAGTAAAGGGTCACATTCTGTGTTCTTATGTGGGTTTTTAAACCAAATTGCTCTTAAAGACACCAAGGCAGGTGCCATTTCAGTTAGGTTTGATAGATATTTCATTTATAATAGGCAGTGTCAGTGATGCTAGAACAAGGGATTGATTCTGCTTCAGCTTTTATGACAGCACTAATAAAGTTCTCTGGCTCCCAGATAATATCTAACAGCCTCTGTACTGCAGTGCAAAATTATGGTTAAGATTCAGCAGGTGGTAATTGTCCAGTAAATGTTCAACATATTTTAGAGTGTGTTACTAGAAAGTTAACTGCAGTGACTGGTGATTTCTGCCATGGCCAGACATCTGTCAAGCTAGGTGCTCCATGCAGATAGATACAGTTGAAATGCTCCTGCCCCCGAAGACTGGAGGTCTATGGTAGCTGAATCAGGACAATCTTATAGATAAGATGTGGTGTGGACATGGGTTTTTTCTTTTTGAGGCAGGCTAGGAATATACAGGTACAAAACTTCATTCTTTTGAGTGTTAAAAGGGTAGTGAAAAGCATTTTTCTCCAGTTCTATCCTTATCCTTTCTAAAAATCCTTGCTTCATTTCCTTCTATAATCAGGGAGAGGACTACGCTGCTTCACTTTCTAGGTGGCTTTCCAGCTGTGTATAGTGTATCTCAGTAATTCCTTTAGGTTCAGTTTGGATTCATAGAAGAACACTTATGTAATTTCAGTGAAACTTCTAATGTTCTCCCGAGAAAAAGTGAATTTGTGAGGGCTGCCATTACACTTCTCTTCAAACAATCTCTTCCAAAATGTTAAGGGAGGAAAACCACAAAATTGCACTAAAATGGCAAAAAACACTTGTATAAGATGTTGCTTTCTTGTGAAACTAAGCAGAACAACTGTAACTACCTTGGAATTCAGAGTAGTCTATAGAGTTTTATGATTTTTGGGAACAGGCTAGTCCAATATAATTATTCTGTCTGACTAGTGTTCATAGAACCGTCCTCAGTAATTTTTCCTTCAGAGGATTTTATTCTTTGCTACACTAGTGAATGCAGTCAAACCCCACTGAGGATCACCAGAGGCCCCTCTCTTTAAGGCTAGGTGCTGCTCCCTGAAAGCCAAAGGGAGTTTTGCCATCGACTTTGATGAAAGTAGGAACAAGCCCTTTATTTGCAACTTAAAGCAAGTAGGTTAGAATTATGAAGAATGATTATTTAAAATAGCGATGATGTAATATCGGTGTCAATTCCATTATTTTAACAGATGTAAATTTGCTCTGCTCTTGAACTCTGGTGAATTTTAATGGCAATATTAAAGAGACACTATTAAGACTACTTAAAAGAACTATTTGTAAAAAGTGTCTCCAGTTGGCGGGGGGGGGGGGGGGAGTTTAAATTGTTTTTTTTTTTTAGTTTGCACTTTTTTTTAACTTGTGTAAAAAATTGTTTGCAGTTGGGGGGGGGGGGGGGTGTAGTTTAAATTGTTTTTTTTATTCAGTCTGCACATTTATTTGAATGGTTTTGTATATTGCAAATTAATATGTATTAGAAGCTGAAAAGATCACACAATAATTCCAATAGCCGTTGGATGTGGGAGAGCTTGCGCTAGTTAGACAAAGCAAACAGACTTCTTATCCAGCCATCCAGGTAGCAAGGCAAATAATATTCCAATCCACATCATGGAGAACGTAGATGAAGTAGTTGAAAATCGGCTAAATAATTTTAGGGTAAATTTACATATATTTCAAGGCAAGTTCCATGCAATAACTCCAGTGTTGTACCTGGCTGGTGACAACTGTCACTTTTCTGGAAGCCAGAGGGAATTACGGATTCAGGAGTACTTACAGGATCCAGTTCTAGTTTTACATGCAACATATGTTCCAGTGGGACCCTGATAGGAGAAGGTCACAGTGGCCAGTCCTGGAAAGAGACCTCTTAAAACTCACAGGCAAGGCTGTTAGCATCTGCTGTTTCAAAATTGATGTATTTTCTGGAAGGAAAACTTAGTTGTATTAAAACCAATTCTAGGGCCGTAGTCCAGAGCTCATAAAGTCAAAGGGAAAGTTTTTAACAGACTAGCACTGCACAAACTGGGTTATCGTAGGCCAAAAACAGGGGTGCTGCCACTTGGCTTTTCTGGAAGAAAATTGGAAGAGCGATGAAACAAATTCTAGAAAATGAGACTGAGAACTGGGGAAAGCCAGATCATAATAATTCAGTACTGGCATGTTTAAGGCTTCAACCCTTCTGTCATTAAAATCAGTGGAAGTCCTTTGTGATCTTTACCTCATCTACAGCTTCTAACTTTGGGTGCTACAAGGATTTCTGTTTATTTCTTGGAAGTGTGAAGTGTTGGGCACTCGCAACTGCAGCCAAGGGTCTCCTCTTCCCAGAAAGCTGGGTATTTAGAATAATGAAGTACTACATTTACTGAAGGTATATCTAATTTAGCATTGGGTAGTAAAGTTTGCTTTGTTACTATGGGATGCCTCAGGTCCTCAGCATATGTGGTGACATAGAGGAAGATGAAATAAGCCTGCAAAGATGGGATCTGAACCGTTCTGAAGTTTAAAAAGCCTCTGGGCTGAGCTTTCATTTGGTTTCCTGAGGAATATGTTCCTCTCTCGATGTCCAAATCTAGAGAAGAATTAATTTCACACTTCTAAGTAACTACTTCGGCTCCACTCCTATTAATCAGCTTCATGGATCAAATAGGCTGTTTTAGTGGGTAATGGCTGAAAAGGATTTGAGACTCTGGAATGAAAAGTAAAAATTGGTCATTTCTTTTACCTGATTAGGAAAAATAAAGTGCCTAAGCAGAGTGGGACATTGTGAATCATTTGACCAAGCCATTGCTTCTAAGTATTTATTAGTACAGCCTGAGAATGAGAATTCTTAGAAGTATTCCATTTTGATGCAAGAAGAAATGTCTCTTTCCATTAGGTTTTATTTCCTCCTTTTGCTGCAGACAAACCAGAATATTACAAAGGGCAATTCCATGAAACTTTCTCCAACTTTCCCTCGGGCAGGAAAGCAGGCTTTTTCATCTTAAAATGACAGCCTTTCAGTTGTGCAAGAAAAGCCTTTCATTTCTGTGAAAGCCACCTCATTGAAAAATCCCGGCTGACCCGTTGTGGCAGGAGAAGGTGAAGGTGTATTTGACTGTAGCATGCTTGTGTAAACTCATCGATTTAGACATCACTGGGTATAAATAGTCTCCATGGGCAGAGAGCTTTTTTCTGTCAGTGGAAGCACATCACGACTAACACTTTTTGCTGTTATCTCTGGATACAGCAGTGTTTTCTATACTCTACAGCAAGCTGTAGTGGTCAGCTGCTCAAAGCACATCTCCTCGGCCACCAGGTCACACAAGTTTTGACACCACTCAGAGCAGAGTGCTCGGTGCACTCCATCTGCAGCACAGTTGACCCAAGCAACTATAGCTCAGCATGAAGCTTTAAGGCACAGCCAAATGCAGCCTAGCAGGCAAGCTTGGGAGAGATGTCCTGCCAGAATTCCAACCCTGATCTGCCAGTCTGCTTGTAACTTACTGGTACAGCCTACACAGTGCTCTTGAGATTAATAAATATATAATCCCATATCCCGCAGTCCATTACCACACAGTGTTTGAAACATTTCCCATTAACAAAACACAGCACATGCAGGTAAAAAAATCAATGCATCTCATTAGAGGGGGGAAAAATGGAAAATATGTATTTTATTAAAGCCAAGTTTGGGGCTCTTGTGTGGAGTTTGAGGGGGGGGAAATCTATTTCTCCAGGTGGTCTCTTCAGTGGAGGAAAGAATACAGTTTCTTGGCTACACTAGCCATTAGAAACAGGGCAGCACTGTGCCCAAGACGTGGCCTCTAATCTAGGTCAAGGCATTCTTCATCCTCCTCTTCTATCAGAAGCAGATTCAGCAACATGCCTAAGTACAAACTGAACTTCAAACATACGAGTCATTCTCTGATTTTGCTCTTAATCTTGGTCAAAAGAACCATATCCGATGTTTGCTTTTTGTCAGCGTTGCATAGAGTGTTTCAGGTTGTGCAGCAACCCATAGTCCTGTGCTCTGACTTTCTTCAGCAATCGTAAAGAACTTGTGTGTGACAGAGATGAAGGTGGGACTAAAGTATGAGGGATTGAACCCTTGGGAAAAATAATACAGGAAAGCTGTGTGTGATGAATATATGCATTGCAGACCCATGACATGAAAAGCAAACAGGCCAAACCACTCAAACCTTTGCGTGATAAAAATCTCTTCTCACCATTTTATAGGAATGCTTGAGACTGAAATCAGTACTGCAAAGTACTCTTGGTGGAGATGGAAGAGGAATGCTGGCATTATCAATTTCTATGAGCAGCTTATGTCCTCTAGGTCTCAGCTGTTGACCCTCTGCT
>NW_010429887.1:5002-33594 GCF_000710305.1 Buceros rhinoceros silvestris | reverse complement strand
CCAGCTTATGCCAGGGCACAGAAAAGCAGATGTTCGGTTTGTGTGCTGTGTTGGGAAGGGAGCTCGGTAGTTCCTAGGCATTCTGCCTGAAAGAGATTCAGATGGATCAAAGTCCTTTTATTTTTGTGAGTAGATAATCATCTCTCACCTACTCTTTCAATCCTTGAGTTGAGATAATCAAACCCATAATTCACTGGGAGCTTTTCAGAGAAGCAGTTTTATTTTGCATAGGCTTATAGAACCGTATACACCATTTCTTGGATAAACGCGGGCACGTAGAGGATCCTAACAGGTTTCCTATCATGCTTTAGGGTATTTTAGGCAAAACTTGGTGTATCAGTTTCTACCTGGGTTCTGTCTATCTCACTGCTAATGCTGTATTTCTGGAAAGTTCTTTAATCTATGGGAAAAATAGCCAAAGAAATTAGAAGCTTGGAATGGGAGGTCTGTTGGCTTTCTGCTCACATAAATTGCTTGCAAAACACACGTGGCCCTTAAAGGGCTGTGTTGGGGGAATAATTCCCTTGGCAGTACAGCACCACATGTTTCTGCTAGCCCATGCACTCCATGCAGCTGCACAGCGTATCACATAACGCCATCAACTGCAAGCACACTCGCTTGCCATTCCAGTGGGGCCCCCAGAACTGTAGGTAGAAATAGGCAAGAAAACTCCAAGAAACAGCACTTGCTGTGGGAGCATGAATGCTTGAGGCGACTGCCCAAGGCTTGAACTCAATGCATGAGACTCGACAGGTGGCCTTGCCTGGCCCAAGGCACTCAGTTTGCCTGAGGGTCTTGCCACAGTTTCATACCCTGGTCCAGATGCTAGACGTCTGCCACCACGGTGAAGAAGTTGCTGTGCCTTGCTTGGGAGGTGAGGAAGTGTGCAGACCGCAGACCTAAGGTGAGACTCCTTGCAGAGCATTGAGAAAAATTTGGGCTTCCAAATCCCTTCGCTGACATCGCACTGAGAAATCTTCCTATGGGCAGGAGGGGCACACAGTGTGCACAGCTGAGATTTTACTGTTAGTCCAGTTGATGTTTTAAGTCCAAATTATTTGAGAAAAGCCTTGATTATGTAATCAGAACTGTTGTACGATCTCCATAGGCAAAGAACACAAATATTCCCAGGGCCTACCCTCTTCTGTGGTGGTGTGCTCACCCTTCCCACATGTGTGATGTCTCATCCCTGGAGCTCCTGCTATGCTTCACCTTGTCTATCTTACCCTGTTTGCAGGTAGCCCAGGTAATGCCTATCAATAGGGATCCAACACAGATGAGGGCACATTTATAGAGCCAGTGGGGTCACCTAGCTGTGGGAGGTGTGACCTTGAGTAATGCATCTGTAAGGTTCGTCAGGTTACACAGCAGGAGAACATGAAGAAACAATGTTGGACATTGTGACAATACAAGGGCAGGAATAAGGGTGTTTTCCCCTGTCTCTCTGCCTCCATCCTTAAACTCATCCACTTCAGGAAGTTACACGCGAGTCACTAATGTTGCCAGTAATAGCAGCCTTAGGCAGCCAGGGGTAAGCCCAAATCTTCATCCTGAACCCTTGCTCATGACTATATGCTGGGCAGCACCATTCAAGATTTTCAAAGACTGGAAATGGCAAATGGTAGTGACGGGCTGTGCAGCTTTGAAGAGGTCTTCCCTTGGCACTGCGGGGCGGCAGCAAGGCATACTGAAGAGGAAATTCTGTGTAGCCAACACCTGCCCTGCGTGCAATAGAGAGCACAGTTCTCCCTCTGGACACTCCTGTTCATATCCCAGTGGACAGGAGGTGGGTGGAACGCAGCTGAGAGCTGCAAGAACCTTGGCTCTTCTCCCTTGAGCTTCTTGTAAGAGTAACCAGAGAGGTATGAGAGAAGATGAGTGGAAAAAAACCAGCTTTCTAGCTCTGCAGGAATATACCCTCTCTTGCAAAGCGAGAAGAGGGGGAGCAATGCTGTGCTTGTCAGGGGTTCTGGCGGGTGGCACGGGAGCCAAGGGAAGGGTAGGTTAGATGCTGGCCCAAAAGGCACTACCTGGACACGTGCACCATTTGTTTTGCTAAATCTGATGAGAACGTATCATCATAGCTCGGTCGTTCATTGCTCAGTTGTCTGACAAGATTTTTGTTTCATGAAAAAGTATGTTCACAGATTTAAAAAAGGCCAACAAAAAAACTTAGGAAAGTTCTGACAATTTACATGTAAAACTGTTTTATTTTGTGTGAAATTTAACTGAAATGATCTTAATGATTTATGCAAAGTGAAATATTGGGTTTTCCTTTTTCTTACTCTTTTATCCCTGGTCTCACACGGGCATATTAATGATTATTTGTCAAAGTCACACTGTTTGCTTACAAGGTACGAAGGCTTTTTAGACACTATAATGACAGCTTTTGATTCACTTGATAATATTTAGAATAAGCCATAAAAGCCAATCTCTGAACGAGCAGACCGCTTTTATTGGCTTTTAGTGCTATTACTGCTATCATAAGTGGTAAATTGGCCTAATGCAAGTAATACTGCTGTGTCATACTGTAAAAACCACTGCTTAGTTTTATATTTTATTTATTTTTCATGAAAAAAATGTAAGGCATGGAGGAGACCATACTATCCTTCTACAGCTGTTGGTGATTCCCTCCAATAGAGCTGGGGAAGCTTCCACTGCTGTTTGGACTTTCTCTGAGTGGTGATTACCACCTCTGGCAGAACAGCACTGATCATGAAGTTGGGGACCAAGAGTGTGAGCCAAGAGACTACCTACCAGGAGCTCTTAGGCTACTTATTTATTTAAATAATAAATATACCAGGTAAAAAAATCATTAACTGCAAGCTGAAATAGATGTACTTTGAATACTTGATGCTAAATTGTTTTATGTGTATCTTTTAAAATAGTAAAAGTTTAAACTATCTGAAGACAATACGCTTGGTCACAACTTCATCTAATGAGAACATCTACAAGGTGCCATAATTACTAAATTTCTGATTCTTTTGACTTCCTTCTGCCTTTCACAATCTCTTCTATTGCTTTCCATGCTCCTGGAATATAAGCACAGATTTCAGAGATTTAAAATTTCAGTAATGTATAACTTTTTTAATCAGAAAGAAGTTTATCACAGAATTTTATTTGGTTTGTAGTATCTATCTGAGGGAAATGGATGAGAAGCAGCAAACTGAAACTGAAGTTGCTTAAATTGACTTTTGATTTTTGTCTTCTTTCACTTTCTCACCCTTTGCCCATGTACTGCTGCAGTGGAGTCCTTTCAGTCAGGGATACCGACTGGTTTCCAGCCATGATGGAAGTTTAGGACCAGCAGTCAACATAGCTGATACGTCTATATGACAATCTTAAAGAGCATTAAAGTTTGATTTGTTCTGAGTCAAATTCAGAACTGTTATACACGTGGCAGTGTGGATTGCCCAGTGCTTTAGGCTTCTGTTAACCAACAAGAGAGAAGTTGTGATTTATTTTGGTATTGACTACTTTGGCATTCGCTGAATGTGCAGAGCGAGTGCAGCTCCCAAGGTGGAAAGCTGGAAGAGCAGCATCTGATAGAAGTGTGTTACACAAAGCAGCACTACGAAATAGTAATTACCCAAGGATGCACTCTGTTCTCCTAAGACTCCTCTCGACTTATTTCTAAGGCCTAGTTAGTAAGAGTGAGTGACCTGCAGAGAGCAAGCACAAAGCACAAGTTAAGAGTGAAGTTAACCTTAAAGACCTTTTTTCTGACTGGCAACACATAGAAGTCAGAAACCCTAGGAAGGCTGGCGATGGGAAATACCGGTCTGAATTTGGCTGCAGTGACACCTAAGAACAGGTAGTTGGGGCTACTTTATCTGAGAACCAGGAGAGAAGCACCAAAGATGACAAATGATTCTTGTTTGGGGGGAAGGTGTGGTGTGTTTTAAATTTAGCTAAAACTTGAATATTCCAAATCCAAACATAATTTCATTGTGGTATATTACGTGGCTATTAAAAAATCAGTCTGATGGCAGAGAAGTCTGAGTAATAATCACTAATTTAACTGAACGCATGCTTGAAATTATTTAATTTCAATATGCAGTGGGAACAGGAAGAATCATACTCCAACTTTAATTTTGGCATCCAAGTATTTGTGCATATGGGATAGCATTTTGGCACATGTGTTAGTTGCCATGGGCATGTGGAAAAAAAAACAAACCAGACAGTTTTGTTTTTAAGACCACTATCTTTATGAAGATCGCACAGCAGAAAATTCTTCTCCATAAATCTGATGTCTGGTGAGCTTGTCGGTAGGAAGATATTGACCTCCTGACCTGTGTTTTACTCTCAAGAACTCAAGCGATGTAATTTACCCAGAATCCACACCTCTGCTTTTCAAGTACAGGGGCAGTGGTACAGCCAATAGTGTTCCTATCTGTATCTTCGTGGATAGTGTTTTTTCTTTCTTTCAAAACTGCGTGTAGGCATATTTCAGCAGGAACATAATTTGTCAGTAATCAGTTCTCAGATGTCTCAACGCTATTGTGGCAATGTTTGTGTTTTCTGTAGAGCACAACAGTGAGCAGTGCGTCTCCCTCTCTATCTCTGGAGCATACTGATGTACTCAGGCAGAAGTTTTTCTTCCTGTGTGTATTTATGTACTGTGTATATTCCTGTACTGTGTATATTCATTTATGTGTGAGAGAAGGAAACATTATCATGTTTAACTGCTGCAATCATAAGCACATTAAGTAGACAGATAATAAACAATCCATCTGAATTTATGATTAAGTTAACTGTGTCTGTGTTTTTCTAATGTGTTTATTCAGATTAAAGACTGAAATTAGAATGAGCCTATATAATCAGGAGACCCTAAGACTGTGTGACTCCTATAAAATAAAAATCAATTTTGTTTAGGGGGATAGCAAAGATCTCTGGAACACTTAAATATCACTTAGGTGCTAAAGAGGCCTCATGCAATTCTCTTTAAAGAGATGGAGCTCAGCTGCAGTAAGAACTACTAAAACTCAGCTGACACTGAGGAATTCAGTGCCCAATTTTTGCATACTCCCCTCTGCCCAGCAGGCACCAAAGTCCCAGACTCAACCTTCTGTGCATCATATGCAGAGGATCAGGAAACCAGGAGCAATAAGTTGAAGGGAGAGGTGAGGAAACAAAAGGAAATAAAATAGGAAAACTACAGAAAGGGATGGGAATAAGAAACGCCCTTATGGCTGCTCCATTTGCACTGGGCATGTCCATCAGTCACTGCTCCTGAGGCTGTGCAGGAGGAGATGCTCTAGTTCTCTTCCCAGCCATTGAATGAGATCCCTGCTGGTGAGAGCAAGCTGGTGGATGTGGCATGGCCAATCTCTCTGCCTGCTGTCAGCAGTGTGATGAGACAACCTGTGAAAGGTTCTCCACTCTTCACTGGATAGCTGAGAACCCTTTTTATCAGGGACTAGAGCCAATCTCCTGTTCTTCACGCAGGTGCCCTACCTGCCAGACTATGGTGTCCTTTTCTCTCTCTGGAGCAATAATCTTTAAGTAGTCCATCCAGACACAGACACTTGGGAATCCTCAAACCATGGTATCACATAAAGTATCTGATAGCTGGGGATGAGAGTTTTCCTCTGGAAGGTGTGAACTTGAGTCTTCTCATAGAATCATGAGTTCTCAGCCCAGATCCGGAGTCACAGAAACACTCACAAATAGCTAAGCTATTCTGATAAGGATTTTATGTCCAGTATTTTATTACTGGTCGTTAAGAGCAGTCACTCTTCATGTCTAAGTATCTTTCCATTTGGTTTTAGTGCTAAATAGTTACTTAAATTGCTGGAAAAAAATTTGTTTGAACCTCAGCTAATATTTAACATATTACTTAAACACATTTTTATTATTTAATTCCACCTTTGGTCTCTCTACATTTCCTGTAATATCTTTTGTGAGCAATAAACAACCAGCATGCCCAGGATTAAGCGTATCGACTGCGTTTTGAGTACTTAAATGCAGTTGTATTTTGGAGGATGACTGTAAATCTTCAATGAAATGAGGAAAGACTTGGGTGTTTTTTTATAATCTTTAGTCTAAATACTTCACCGAACCCCTCCAAAAGTAAAGATTTTGTGGCACCTCTATGACTGTCAGTCTGTCTCTACTTATCAGTGTATAATCTTGCAGGTCTGTAAAACACTTTCTGAAAGCTGGCACTGAACTGCTCACATCCACAACTATCCCGCCTTGAAGGTCAGGCTCAAAGAAAATCAAGCCTGCGTAGTGGTGGTTATGATGGGATTTCTATCAAGGAGTTAAGTTCTACAAATGAATTAAATACTCATTAATAGGTTTGAAATGTCTGTTTTTCATAGTTTTAAACATTTAATACCAAAACAGATTCAAAGGTTTTACAGTCTCCCTCTAGAAGGATCTGATATTCATGAGAAAATCTGCATTCCTACTCCAGATGAGAAGAAAACATTAATTTTTTGAGCTTTCGGAAGTGTAGGGTGAAGTTGACTGAAGAAACCAACACTGCGCTCCACATCCACCTCAAACAGAAGCAAACCACTCTGAAAGAGATGAGTATTGGAATCTAAAGCCAAACGACCTCCCCGAAAGGGAGCAGTTGTACAATCAAACACTAAACATGAAGCTTCTAAAATACTTATCACTGTTATTAGGACTGAATTTTCTTTATCAGGTTACTTCGATTCTTTTTAGTACAGCCATCTTTCTATATTGTCTCGGATCTAGGGGACCAATTTGGTACTTGACCCTTCCCTCTATCAATTGAAGTGGTAAAATGGAGGCAGGTTGTTTCGCTCCTTGTGCCTGCTTGATGCCCTGAGATGATGACAGATATCTGTCTTACACATAATGGGACAAATAAAACCTTTTCCAAGGCAGTGCATCTCTGCTTTTATGGAATTACTCATCACTCTGACACATTTTCCATCCATCTCTCTTTGCCATCCTAATCAGGAAGCGCTATGGATATCTGGATATTCCTTGGATATCTGGACTCTACACTAACAAGAATGCTGCTGAGAAAATCAACAACTAATGGGTGTCTATGTAGTTATCTGACACAGAGGGCAAAACTCTCAATATTTTGCCCAAGTATAGCAAAGAGTAGAATTGGTCTGGAAACCTTCCAGGGGTGAATGAAACAGTATCTTCAAGTCTTCTGCAGCATTGGCAGTTGAATGAAATAGATTCTTCTCTTCCTTTATGGAACAAATTTACTTAAGGCAATCAAACCTAAATAAACCTTCACTTATGTTTTTACAGTCAATATCCAGCACAGGAGTGTGACTTCAAACTTAACCCTACCACCCGGAGAAGTACCACTGTCTTTACTGTGCGTTCATTCCACTTTCGTGGCAATATTCAGTCTTGCATCACCAAGGACCCTCCAGTTCAAAGATCAAGGACCGCTCAGTTTATAAAACTGTAATTAGGAGTGGTGAGCTGGGACCACTGCAGATTTCATATGCTCCCTCTCCACTGGAAGAGTCTTTAAATCTGCTGCTTTACAACTTGAAGGGTTGTCTTGGTTAATTCATTTGGTCGTAGTCCTCAAGCTGACAAGGCATCTTCCAGAAAGTTGAGCCCCCTGGGATGCCTGTCATCAGTTTTTTTCAATGTGCTTTTTTGTGAGCGTGGTATTCTTATCTGGAAACAGTCTGCTTGAATTACAGCATTCATCTTATAAGCATTTGGCACTTCCTGTTACATGAAACTGAGAGGTATCTCTTTGCTATCAGCCTTGTGTAAAGCTTTCCATCCAATCACTTAATTCAGGCTGGAAGAAGAGAGGAGGGGAGAAAAAAAAGCTTCTGCACCCAAGTCAGCTAAGTTCAGGAAACAAGTGTCCAAGCGGGTATGTAAAATTGCATTCATTGACTTCTGAGTTTTTAGAAATTCTAAGACTGTCATTTTGCTCCCTAAATGTAGGGATACAAGTTGGATCAGAACGCTCTGCTGAGAATAATTTCAGCAGAAGTACAAGACTTGTACTTTTACTCCAGTCCCTGCAGATCAGGTAAAAAGCTGGAAGAACTAGGAAATTGCCGAGTGTCTCCAGGACAACTCTCCTGCAAAACCAGTCTCATGGTGTTATGTCCTTCCCTCTTTATTACCTCATGTAGAAGTCTCTTAAAGCCCCTGAGTAACCAGCGAGAGGGATGTGCTGGGGAGAAAGCGTTTGAGTGCTGCAACATAGGAAGGACCAGGCTGTGGGATGTTCTCCTGTGATGCAGTTAGGAACAGTCTGCTCCTCTACTGGATTTCTGGGATGTACCACTAAAATGTGGCACAATCTCACCCAATGGGATTACTTCTAGAATAAGGTATTATTTGAATAATGTGAATAATGTCACTACAGCCAGGTCTATGATATGAGTAAATCTCCCTTTTCATATGAACTGTAGTCCTTGGAGGGGTGAAATATAATCCTGAACAGAGGCTCTATTTACCACTTAAACCCTATTTTATGGTTTAAGTGCTGACCTTGTACTGACCCTCAGCACAGGGCTGAATTTTACCCTAAGCGAAAATCTGCTGGCTAGAGCAGCTGATTAAAGAAATCGGGGCTAGACTTTTTACTATTTGCAAGACAATGAAAACAGCCTTATTTTAGACAAAAATGTTTCTGATTTATGAGAATTTTAGTACAGAAAGGGGCTATTTTGAAGAAAGTCTTGAGATTAGAATTTCAGTTATATTTTTGGCAGGAGAGCGAGGAAGCCATTTCATTAACTTTTCACTGGAAGTTATATATGGAGGGCATTTGTGTACACAGCTGGGCGGCATAAAACAGGAGGGCTTTGTGTGAAAATATCCTGAAATGAAATTTCATTTCTGTGCGACTTGGATCTGCGTTCCTGGGCTGCCGTGGCCAGTTTGGGATGAAACCGTAGGAGGGCAGTATTAGGCGCTCACACAATTTCCCTTGCATTTCCAATGGATGCAGAAATAGTGAAGAGGCCACTGCTGGTCCCTATGCAGAATCAGTGTCACCTTTTACAGCTTTACGTCGGTCAGACAAGCTCCTGCCTGCTCCCATGTGTCCATATGGCTGCAATAATCAAATGATACCAAGAGATTTGTTGTAAAGAACTCCAGAAGCCACGCGCTGAGGCTGGTGTGAATTTAGCTCTGCTTTGACCTCCCTTTCCAGCGGCTGGCTGCTAATCTGGCACTAAATCACCACCACAGAGGAAAGAGCCCCTGGTCCAGCTCTGTGGTGGTGGCTGCGCTGTGCAAGGTGGGAGCATCCCTGAGTCAGCCCCCGGGGTTAACTCATCCTCAGGTATTGCGTTTCTAAAGGCACGTCTTGTGCATCTTCCAGATTTCACAGGGCTCTCTGACAACTGTGCTTCATTAGGAGCCCACAGAGAGGTTTCTTGCTTGGGGTGTGATGGTCTGCTTGTTGTACGTCTTGTGGGTGCATGAAATAGGTGAGGACGCAGGCCCATGTAGAGGGCACTTCTTTAATATTACCTTCAAGTTACATTGGTCCTTCTTTACCGATATGCATTTTCATATTTTACACATTGTCATTTACGTCATTTTGTGCCTATCAGGGCAAAACATGTACAAGTCGGGGTATTGCATGTGCTGAGGATTCCTGCTCTTGCTTTTCAGTGTAGAAATGCAGACAATTTTGCAAGGGGCTCTTTGCAAATGAACCCCAGGCTTTCCCTGAGTTGGTTTTCATCAGTGCTAAGGTCAGACAAACAGAATTGCCTTTTCCCTGTGCTCATTCATAGCGATTGTGGTTGATTTGCATGTGATGGTCTGATGCATACCCTCCAAACAGTGTTTTCTCATCTCTTGTGTGATCTTTAGAAATAAGTCCTGAGGAACATGCCATGCTATCAGTTACGAGTTCTATATATTCTTCACCCTGAGATGTCTTGGGATAGAACTGCGATCCTCATTCCTACTCAACCCAGGGAGTCTCTCATGTTGTCCACCTACAGACTGAAGTGCTAAGTGACTTAGGAGGTATAGGGATGTTTTGGGACTTGAAGTCTGTCAAAGCTAGAGCACGTATTTACCAGTTTGCTTTCCTGTTTCCATTTTTATTATGTCATTAATAGTTCTGCAATCTGCTAGGTGCTGCGTGGAACCTCAGGCCCTTCACCATTTTTTTCCCCCTGTGACATCTTTAAAACACCTCAGTCTTTTGGTGCGCTTGTGGCAGTAGCGCGGGAGCGTGGTGGTAGGTGCAGATGGCTTAAGGAGAGGTAGAGGCATGAGTAGGGCTGTTTATGCTCTCCCTGCTGATAGAAGGTACAATCCTATATTCTATAATACTTTTCACAAGGCTGGTTTGGTTTCTGTTTTGCTTTGTGGAAGAAGTTTTCCTTCAGAGTGAGGCTTTGATTTCTGCCTTTAGTGGCTTCAAGACAGAAGCAAAATATCTTCTTCTGAGAAAAAGTAGAAGATAAATAACTGGCAGCCAGGTGAAAATCCCCCCCTCCCCCTGCGCTGTGGTTAAACAGCTTCAAATGTTGAAAGCTGACAAAAACGTATCAGGTTCTTTATTTTGATAACTGTTGACCCACTGTACTACCAGCCCATGAGCTATCACTTTGCAAAGCATTAGGAAGAAAATGAAGTCTAGGAAAGATATTAAAGCCACAGCCTCATCTATATCTTTTGTTTATTTCTGATACTATGTGGTTCATGGTTGTTTCTTTTAGAAGGAACAAATAATCAATACAAAACCATGAATAAAAATAACTTTTCTTTAAATCTGGATGCTAAAAGAACATATAGTCTTACTGTGCCTGACGGAAACAGTTCAAGTCTGTTCTCCACAATTCATTGTTTATTGGAATGCCTGAAATCTATACATGAGGTATTTTTAAAACATTTAAACATAGAAGTTAAGCTTCTGCTCCAGACAATTTGGTTCGCCATATTCTAAAAACCCACCATGTAGCACAGAAGTGCTTAAAACAAAGAAACAACAACACAGTTTTTAAAAAGCAAACTTGAGTATAAGATAAAATAACGTTCTCTTCTTGAGGAAAATTTGCTTTCCTTACGAGACACATTTCAGCTAGTGACTCGGTGGCTGTACAAGACCTTCAAGACCCAATTCTGCTCTGTGGCACTTTAGAGAGGAGAGATGCCGATAGACAATGTTTGGCTCTTTCTGAAAGAAACATTACTAATGATCTAGAAACTCAGGGTGATGTTTCTCCTTAGGAAGCGGAGGAATAAAACATTGTGGATTAGCATCACTAAATGAAATGAACCCGGGATCTTACAGGTGGAGAGATGCTACCTGGCTACTGGTGTAGGGCTGGACCAGAGGATAAACAACCGTATGGGACTGAGGGCCCACGCTGTCAGTCTCATCCTGCCCAGAGACATGGACCAGTTAAAGTCTTCTCTACCCTTTTGTGAGGTTCCAAACCTGTTGTGCTCTTCTCTCTTCTGAAGGAATAAATACTCAGTTCAATTACGTTTGCTGTTCACAAGCCGAAGTGCAATGCTACCTTGTAGGATGGGACCCAGGCTCTGCTCAGCTGTATCACGCTCTGTGATGCTCAAACTGCAAATGTCCTGCTTGCTGAGATTTTAGTGGTTAGCTGACACCTTGCAGATTTTCATTCAGCAGAAATGCTGCATAGCTAATGAAGATCGCAGGAAGAGAGATTAATTTAGGCCTTTGTTATCGCAAACTCTCTTGCAACTGGAAGATGGAATGTATGCTTAGCTACATAAGCTTAAAATAATGATGTGCATTTTACAGATGACATAATAGTGGCTATAAATGAGCCTTTTCCTCAATACCCACCAAGTTAATGCTTTCAAAATATGAGGTCACTTGTTGAGTGTTCCCAAAATACTTTTGTTAGTATTAGAATATAACTATTCTCAGAAAAATGTAATTTGCGCCTAACTGCTGATATTTAATTTGTACCATGTGCATCTTGAAAGTGTCTCCTTTGAGACTCTATTTAATTCGTGTTCTTCTGTGTGTGAAATACCGTAAAGTGAGTCTGCCATGACCAGCAAATGTACATAAGATATAAGCTGTGTATAACTTATCAGTTTTTAAAGCAAGTAATGTTTCTAAGAACCTTCAATCCTTGTGTACAGGGATATGCAGTAAGAAAACTTTTGCAATTGTATGACTTCATTTGAAAATAGTTTAACGAATAGAACGTGGCATTTGAAATACCAGTATTTGATGCAAACAAGTTACTTAATACTGTCATTTTCCAGCCTTTAACTCCAGAAAGGTCCCTTATATTTTTTTATAACCTCTCTACTTCTGAGAGTCTGTATTCCTAAAACCGCTGCCAACTGATGCTGCTTTATTCTAAGATAACACACAAAGATTCAGGGTTGATCTTCACTTGTGTTTGAGGAAACCAAACAGATGTTAATCCAGTCCCATGCTAGTTTGAGTTACTAAAAACTTTCCATGATGATCCATGCTTCTCAGTGGCTGATAGTTCAGGGCAAATAAATCTTGCCCAGGAATGCAAGGATGTTGGAAAAATGAGCTTTCGGGTTACTTTAGAATTTGGTAATTTAGGCCGTTCTGCTCCGTAAGCAAATGAACATGCCTGTTTTGTAGAACTCCAGCTATGGAATTGGTGTGGTAGAAATTCCTGGCCATATCTAAGCCTATAAGTTATTTTTATGCCTTTTCCTTCAGAAAAGGATTTTTAATAAATGAGAAATCTTAGAACACAAAACAACAACTAATGGTTCAGCAATATAACTTACCTGTGTTCAGCCAAGAAATATTTTGCTTGTCATGTTCAAAACTTTCTGCTGGTTTAATTTTTTCCTTGTCTGTCTTGGCTTCTGACATCTGTGGGGGAGAAAATTTTGGGATGTCAGGTTCTTTTAAAGAAAGTTTGACTAAGAAATATGTTCTCTGTTTGGTTTCCTGCTGTAATAAATTGTGTTTACTTAGAGACACTTTTCCCCTGCAGATTATTGATACTGTGTAATATCAGAATCGTTAAATTTATGTTCTGTTCCTAAATGCTTTATCGATATTGCAGGGTTGTTGTTAGATGGATTCTTTTGTAACTGTGAAATACATTATGAAATGAATTAGACTCATAGCATGCTGGTAATAGTTGTACATATAACATGTAGAATAGAGACGGTCTGGCTAAAAAAGAGACACCCAGTCTGCTTGTCTGTTGTGGTTCAAAGTTGCTGTGAACCCTGCTGTCAGAGATGTATAATTACATAAATAACAATAAATATTTATAAAGGCAACTTGAACAAAGTGCATACGAAAAAATCTTATGACTGCTTGTGAGAATTTATTTGCTGTATTGCGAAAAATCACATGCACGTTACAGTACCTGAGGGCATTATGGATACGGTAGCTATCAGCCCCTATGCTGTGGTTTACTTCGGCTGCCTGCTAGGAATAAGATTAGGCTGTCCAGGCTGCTTCAAACTGCTTTATATTTTCACTGAATCCAGTTAGCTAAAGCATTTCTCTATTTTTACCTGTATCTTCCGACCGGGGGTGAAAGCAGCAGGGTTCAGATGCCGAGGAGGAGTGCCTTTGGCCGGATCCCTCGCCGTGTGGTGATGTCCAGCATTCCCATGCACTGACAAAACCGAAAGGATGAGCAGTGCACTCCCTGCCTGCTGTGTGGTGCTCGATTTGTCCTGCTGCCAGAATCAGCCAACTTATTGCTGAGGGTTTTCTTTTTTTTTTTCCTCTTCCCCTTTTTGTTTGCATGCACTTCTAGAGCTGGGTAGGGGAGGAGGGGGTAAGCAGCATCCCAACACTAGTGGAATGATAAAAAAAAAAAAAAATCAAAAGCTTTGCAGTAAGAAAAATTGGCTTGGAAAGGTTATTACTGCAGTTCATAACCCAGTGAGTCTGCAAGAGGAGGAAGACAATAAAAAAGGAACCAGGAAATTAATAGTGACAAATCAGATAAATGTGTCAATGTTTTGGCTAAATGTAAGTTAAAATACCAAAGGATGTAGAGATTAGACTCTAAATGTCTATTTATTGCTCTTTGGGTGAAGAAATGGTCTGATCCTGTGAGGAGCAGAGTGCTGTGACCCTCCTGATCTCAGGAGGGTGAAATCCATCGTCACCTGGGGGTGGGTAGGTCTGGAGAGATGAACAGTCGTTACCTCCATTGCATCGGGGCTGAGTGGTCCCTAGTGGGGACAGCCCTTGCGTGGGGCGGGCTGGACAGGCAGCAGCACAGAGGGCAGGGGCACACTCTGGACTCCCTCCTACCTTGAAGGCACTGAAAATTTAAGGTTATTAGTCAGCTCTAAAAATTCTTTTGCCATAGTTCCCCGCAATATTGGTCTAATGTTAGTAGGAGTAGGGGGAAGCCTAAAGAGAACAATATTTTCAGGGTGCTCAGATGTTGCATCTTTTTTTACAGGACAAAAAGAAAATGCCACTCTGCTTCCCAGAACTTGAAAATTCCCAGATTTTGAAAGTGGTTGCAGAGCACATTCAGAATTACTCAGTTATCTTTCCTTTTAAGCAATATTTACAAAATTTCAAGCAGCATTTGTCACCAGATACTATAATCCAAGATCCCAGTGTTTAAGTGTGGCCAATAAATAATAACATATTCCCTTTGTTATGACAATTATCTTCCTCTACTCTCCCATCACATGTCATTCTTGTAAGTAAAAAATATTTTTTCTTCTCTTTAAATTTCCTGTGCCAACATGACTGGGGTTCTTCTACCATCTTTAGCTAATTGTGAATTGCATGGTAAGTGCCTACTTACGTCTCCAAATTGCAATGATTAGTCCTGCATGGTGTGAAAACCTATTTTAAGCAGGGTGCTTTGGAATAATTGCAACCATGGCGGGAGGGACATCTAGGGGGAATATTTTAAGATCTTTGTTCCATTCCCCTTGGACGCAGCTTTGAGAATCATGTATTTTCAATTGCAGTTCCCCTCTTTCTGCCAGAAACACTTGCCTATTTTTTTCATGTTGGTATACCAGCCGTGTTTTACACTGATCAGTGGTGCTGATTCTTCAGCTGGGTTTGTCAGGACAGGCTATAGAGCTCCTGGTGGTCCTAATAAAATCAGCTGGGTGCTCCACGAAGATCAGCCTAGACCTAGATTGCAGCTCTTACCTGATGCTACTGTGTATTCCAGAAGCAGTGTTTAAAGTGAAGAAATGGGTTGTTTCCAAAACAAACTAGAGAGAAAATTCTTTCTCTCTAGTTGATCAGCATCCCCTCCCACCCTGTTTCTCTAGAGATTTTGTCAAATTCCTTGTGTTTCCCAAAAAAAGTAAAACAGACAAGAAA
This sequence comes from Buceros rhinoceros silvestris, assembly GCF_000710305.1. NCBI lineage: Eukaryota > Metazoa > Chordata > Aves > Bucerotiformes > Bucerotidae > Buceros > Buceros rhinoceros. Next base: position 18,329 of record NW_010429887.1, on the reverse strand, counting down.
TCTCCTCTAAAACCACAGCCCTGAAAGCTGCTGTTTCTTGAAATAACAGCCCCTGAAGTCTTGTCCTTAAGGGTTTTTCTCATTTAAGCTCTTCTTGAAACTGGCAGGAGCCAGGGCTGAGTCTAGGCTCAGCCTCCGGGAGAGTGAGAAACGAGCATCGCTGGCAGCCCACTGCTAAATGTGTGCCCCGAACCATGGCAATGCCAGTTCCACGAGACCAAGCGAATGCAAACCTGACTTTCTATCTGTGCTTCAACAAAGATAATGCAGATTGCTGTTCTGAGACGGTGTCTTCCTCTGCTGGTCTCAGCTGAGATGCTCTGTAGGACCCCTCTGTGGGTGGCAGCATGCAAATATGCAGAAGTCACCGCACCTGAACCTCAGGGAACAGCCCACCAGTGAGTTAAGAAAATGTTAGATGATTTTGCTGTTTGGAGTATTCTCCGTTGCTGACATTCAGTTAATGGTTCTAATGTTTTCACTCCAGGAACATTAAATGTAACCTTTCTTAATCTCGCTCAACTCTCGGTTTTCTACTGAGACATGTTTCTGTGTGCTATTTTTTGCCTCGTTTAATTAAGTTATTTTGGATAAATACATCAATATTTCTGTTTCCTAATCAATCTTAAAGCAGTTAGAAGAAAGGCAGGCTTGCCATGCACCCTCAGTAATGCCCGGCTTTGCAAAGGAGGAAAAAACATTGAGAGGAGGTCATTACAATATTGAGTAAACTTGTTTCTATTAAAGCTGTAATTGAATTTTTAAAGCCATGGTCCGTTTTAAACACCAAACTTTAGTTTATGGTTTGATAATTCATTCCACTTTTATTTTATAGGTTTTTATTTTATAGCTATTAAATAGCTATGGGCCATCACTTGTTCCTTTTCCTTCCAGATTGTGAAATAGGGCATTTATATGGAAGATTAAAAAAATAAAATCATAACGCCAAAATAGATGTGATATCAATCAGTTGCCAGATAAATGTACTGTCAAGTGCTCGTTGAGATTCAAGAATATATTTTTCTGGTCTGCTCAACTGGGAGTGCATTCAAGTCTTCGCGGAGTTGGAGAATAGGAAACTTTAATAGGTTGGAATAATCATCAAAGCAGAGGATTTTTGGTCCTAGCAAGCATCAAAACTCTCAAGGTTTCTTTGTGTGCTTACTGTTAAGTCAGGAGTCCAGAGTCAGGCCTTGTCCTGAGTCTAAGGGAGGATGTGTAGCCATAGCCAGGAGAGTTTTTGGTTGCATCCATGGATACAGCATCTTCAACGTTACATTTCATGACCTAAAGTGACATTTTGCTTGAAGATATGAACTGTGTGCCTAGAAGTTGGATTTTCCAGTGTGAATTTTCCACAGCAGAGCATTAGATTAAGCAGTTATTTCTTTCTTACACAATCCAGGTAAAATTTAGCTACTTGTCCACCGGCAAGTGGTGCTCTGTAGCTTTGCAATACCCCACCTTGCAGCAAATGAGTGACTTTTTTTTTCTTTTAAAAAGTGTGATGAAACTATGCCTTTGCTCCCCTTTGCACCCTGGGGTGATCATTTCCAATAATAAAGTGAGTATAATGTGATGTGCCCTGTCAAAGCCAAGGAATCTCTTCTTGATCATGCATCTGTAGGTAGAATATTAAGTTGTGGGAACACGATATACAGCCAAATTACCCTGGTGGTTACATGTAAAATGCATGGTCTTTTAGCCAAACCATCATGTCCTGCGAGTGCTTCAAATGTAAAACAGCCCGTTTATAGAGACTACCCCAAACTGGCACTGACAAATGATCTACGTGATGCAGAGGCTCTCAGCAGTACAAAGACAGCAGGGTTTTGCTCCTCATCGCTCTTGTCTTGTAGATACTCTAGATAATTTTTCAGCAGCTCTGTGTCCTGCAAGGGGAGACGTGGGGATTTAATTCGCTTTCAACCCAGCGCCACTGTAGGTTGGTGAATGTCTGGGGATATGCTTAGGCTGGAGGATGGGAAAAAAGAGGTTGCAAAGGCAGGTTAGCATAGAGGTCACTAGTGCAATAGAGGGAACACAAACCAGTAAGATTAAGAATGTTCCATATTTCCACTGAACAGTAAAGACTTTGTGTCTTTCATCTTCCAGGGTGTCAGGAGGAAGGTGGTGTCTGCACTAGAAAGTGATGATGGGGACAATAAGATGAGAAGGTTGAAGGGCAAGTGTGAAAGAGAGGATGATAGTGTGGTGGTGGAATGGGGAAGGCAGAAAGATCCAGCCTCTAACCCTGGAACCACAAAAGCCCCATCTAGGCTGGGAGAGAGCCTCCGAATGCAGTGGTGTGTGTTGACCATTTTCCCTCCTGGCAGCAGCAACCTCTTAGAGGCCCCAGTCAAAATTAAAGCTCAGGCTTTATGATGGTCTTAGTCACATATGAGCTACGTGTGCCTTTGTATATTCTGGCTTCAAACAGAAAATCCTTCCATGCTGTTTCATGTTTTATCCAACAGGGGCCAAGTTCTCTATTACCTCTGTGTGTGCTGTCTTTATAGAAGCTTCTGTATTGTCCTGCCATTTAGGTGTGCGTGTTTGGCTGGAAAGTACTTTAAACTCAACGGCTTTTCAAAAAATGTAGATGTAGTGTGTTGTGTGATAATTTGTCCGTTTAAAGGCTCAAATCAGTGCATTTGGAAAAGCAGGTGAAACAGGTCTCTTGGACGGACCCCTGCACCCCAAAGGACACCTGCTACAGGAGACCTTTCTGGACAAATATTTGAAAGCCTCTTGGGCATTACAGCAAATACTGAGAGACTTGCCAAGATGAAAATTAAGCTGAATAATTGCAGCCATATCATAATGTATACTGGTATAAGGCAGACAGAAACACAACCATCTCATCTCTGGGATGTGTCCTTTGAGAGATGGGAGTAACCAACAGTAGCTACAAGACACTTATGGGAGTGTGCAGGAGTTTGTGCAACAGGGGCAAAAAGTGAAGGTCATTTCTTCATTGCAACAGTTCACGACCGCTGTCCAGAAACTGGGTGTCTTGGATTATTGCAAGGCCCCTAGTTGAGTATTTTTACAGGAATTTTGAAGCATCTCAGACTGTTCACTCCTTGTTTAGCTCAATGCAGGATTGACTTGTCTCCTTGCCAATACTAGGACAATCCGTTCTTAAGTCCCTTTCCAGGCAGACTACTCCAGCACTTTTCTATCCTCATAACAAATACACAAACCTTTCTTGATGTCTGACATAACTCTTTCTTCACTGTATGATCAACCCATCACCTCTTGTTCTTTCCATTCTGCTTGTCCAAAGCTGAGTTCTCTATCCCTTTGGGACAATCCTTTCAGCAGATAAAGGATCATTTTCAGATGTTCCCTCAGCTTTTTTCCAATATTTACATTTTGGTCACACTCGTTAGCCTATGATCAATCCTGTTATCTTGGAGCGTCACCCTTCTGGTAATGTGGTGTCCAAAAGTGGTCACATTCCTCCAAAGGCTTTGCCCACGTGAGATAGAACAGTGAGTTTACTGGCATATTTTCCAAAATTTCTTCCTATTTATACATCCCAGTATGATGTTTGATTGTTTTCATGACAACATGAAATTGTTGACTTGTATTTGGTTTATGATCTGTGCTGTTCCCCAGATTCTATTCTGCAGTGTAGCAGTGTAACAATTTCTTGTCTTGTTTTTATGCAACTGATTATTCCTAGGCAAGCACAGGAGTGTGCAGCTTTGCTTCCTGATCTTCATCCCAGACTTCTCCATACTACTTTCTTGGTTTGTGAAGATCATTTTGAACTCTCATCCTGTCCTCCAAAATACTTGTTAATACCAATCTCTTGTGTTTGGACTGGTGGATGTTTGTATAATTCCCATGGAAATTGCTTGCCTCTGGAATACGGGCATTTGGAGTAGGGCAGAAATCAAGCTTTGTTTCCCAAACTGCAGTTGCCTGGGTGGCACGTGTGCCCCCACGGTTTGTTCCCTTACAGGAATCCTTGAATACCTTTAATCTCTGGCTCTCCATGGTTTGATAAATGACAGAGGCAGCTTCTTGACTATCAGTATGGCACATCTATCTGCATAAGTACTTATGTGGGGCCATAGGGAAAAATCCCTCTTGTTTTCAGCAAGTGCACAGGGATTGCTGACAGCCGGATCATGCTGTCTTTAACATTCTTGGCAAGCCAGGTAGGTGCAGCACTGACTTGCTACGTTGTCCATCGTGTGTAAAAAGCCAGTGGCAAGTATTTTGTAATGAAGAGGAATCTGAGCACTTACGGGTTTCGTTGCTGACTGGCAAAGCTTGACAGCACCTCCCTAAACAACACTATCCCAGATGAGATGTCAGAGAAAGCGCTGCGCTCTTTAAACAGGGAGAAAACTAGCTTAAGTGGTTTCCCTTCGTGCTTTTAAGTAAGCTGCTTCCCAACAGTGGTTGAAATGTGGTCAACTTCTCGGAGGTGCTGAGTAGAGCTGAGAAGGAGGGGTTCTGTCTAAATTACTCTTATAAGAAAAAGACAAAATTAGACCTCTACTTTGTATCAGGATGACATCAAGGGACCTTGTAGCTGTCTTGAACCCAGCACTACTATTTCTTAGCTAACCACTACTGAAATGAGTTTCTTCTTTTGCTAATTTTGTTTGCCTTTGTTTGAATGTTAACCAGGCACACAGAAGGCAGCAGCAGAGAGAAAACAACAACTTTGTACGCTCTTAGATAGGGTCTCCCTGGGTACAAGAAAACTCAGATCCAGCTCCTTCTGAATGATGACATTACCCTCTAGCTGAAGTGAAACAGGTCCAGCAGGAGAGGTTAAGACCTCATCTTAAAGGGACTAATAGGTTGGTGTGAGTTACTTGGGGTCTTTCTCACTAACGCCTCTATAAGATGCATTGTAAAGGTCTCTGATTTGGACTAGTGAAAATTTGGACTTCACAGAAACTGTGAAGTCTTGAAGTTTTGTAGAAGAGGAAATACGTTTCCTGCATGAGCATGTACATTTACAATTGAAGTCAACGTGAGCTCTAGGAGTTCAGCACCCTGAAAATAAGGCCTGATGTCTAAATGATATTGAACAAAAAGAAAAGTAGTTTTCTGGTCCTTTTGGAGCCCAAACCAAAAAGTATTTATTCCATTTGATCAGCTATTCACAAATGATGCCTTTGTATCTTTAAAATAACTACAAACCAAAATTAAAACGGGAAGCTCTCATCTTTGATGTTATCTGCAGATAAGACAGAGCTTTGAAGCACTAACAGAGACTAATTGGAACAGAATACCAACACGACTGACAATTAACGGAAAACAAGGACTGTTTGGAGCGCTATCACTCTAAACTGGGACCACTTCTTTTCAAATGCGATAGAATTTCAGAAGAAAAGTGCACTTCTCTGGACTGTAGATGAAAGGACAATTGTCTGATTCAGTGTAGCATGACACTTCAAAAACTGTCATAGGTTTTAAAGGTATTTGTATGTATTCATTGTGTTTTTTAAGTATCAAGTTCTTTCAAATACATAACAGGCTTGAGGAGGGTGGGGGAGATGTGTCACAGGTGAAATAGTATCAAATTAATATTTTTATTTGAAACAGGCTCTTTTTTCCTGTTTTGTTTTGAGGACATCTTTTCTTTCCATCCTCAGCTTGAAAAGAATTTGTCAAAGTTGCTGGAAAAAAAAAAACAGTGATGCTATATATAGAAAGCATGCAGATGAGAATAGAGCAAAACGATATCTGCAATCAGCCCTAGACCTGAACATAGCTAAGAAACTGCCATCAGTCCTAACGGTACGACAGTGATACAAAGGAGACTAAAATTTGCTCTGGAGTTTCAACTCATCTCATAGGCTAAGACTGTTCTGATGCTCTGCGAGACTTATTTGCCATGGTGAGACAAACCAGGGAAAGGCAAGAGCAGAGTGGAAATGTGCTTTGGAGCTTTTCTGGGGAACGACTTGCCCTGGTGCAAGGTCAGGCACTGCTTTCGCTGTGCTGCTTTGCACTGTGGGCAACCTCAGACCCTAAGATGGGATGATCCTTTTCAAGATTGCCGAGGTAGTAGAAGTGATATGCTCATGTCTGTATCCTTGCTCCTAGTAGTATATGAAGGCAGTGTGCTCTCTAGATCTGTCCAAGAAACCCACTTGGAATTAAAAGAAAATTATTTGGATTGCTTTGCCAAGTACTCCGATATTAAGCAATGCCAGAACCGAGGTTGCTCAGGCAACCTTTCTTTTACTCCCTCGTTCATTAACATACTAGGTGATCATATAACTGAAGCTACTAATTTTTAGTTCAGACCATATCTTGGATTTAGACAAAGATTTGTACAAGACAGCTTGTCCTACCATGGAAAGCCCAGGGACAGGGTTTCAAAGTTTTTCAAATACTGTGCATGCTGTGCTGAAAATGTGAGGAGCAGGAGGTGCGCGGCCATCTGTCCAACGTGAGTGAAATCCTCTTTGAAGAGAACTGCTTGTCTGTGAGGTCCCGGTGTGGGGACCCTCTGCCTTCTTGGGACAACACTTCACCCTTTGCTGTCTCGCCCTCGCAAGGGTTGTCCACGCAGGCCAGCCTTTACACCACAGCCCCACAAACCCCTTTCTTTAGCTGAGGTTCTCGCATCGAGCAACATCTCTGACCAGACAGGTGTGCACTGACTTCTGGGGGGTGGTCAGCTCTTTATCTTTATCTTGGTTTAGTTGTAAAGCACCATCTGTCCTTGTCAAAATTACAGTTGAAAACACTATTGGTGTCATTGCCTAAAATGCTTCAAACCACTCACCATGACTCTTCTATTTTCTCAATTGGCTTTCTACCTCCAGAGTCATTAATACTTAGCTAATCCAATAGTGACTGTATTTTCAAATAGTATTTCACTGGTAAAACTTAGGTTTTGTGTATTTTTGCTAAGGTCTCCTGCTGAGCAGTTTGGATGGGAAGCAGTCTAACACTCTTATTCAACTCTGCTTAGCTGAAAGCAAAAGAGGTCTCTTATCTGTAATGCGGAAAAGTGGTTCAGTATCAGCAGCTTTTGTTTTAATGCCTATTGCTTTTTCTTCTTGAGAACCTGAATTTTGCAATCCTGTTAAGTGCTTGTTTTCTCCGATAAATATTCTGCACCGTTGCTATATTTCAGTTGTTAGGTTTCTCAGGGGACAGAGGCAGTAAAGAAAGAAAATGAATAAATAAACAGCTCAAAGTCTTGAGTGTCCAAAAATATTGCAGTATCTTGATTTGAATAATCGAAAACTGAGACACTTTATTTGGGTACATTTCATCACATTGAAAGCTTTGCATGCAAATCTGAAGTCTGCCATTGTCTCCGATTCCTTTGAACATTTTCATTGCCGATCTTTTTCTGTGTTGTCTGTAGCAACACAAAGACAAGCCTATGTGTTATTTACAAATAAAGTTAACAGCTCTTGTATTTAATGTCATAGAATGACCCACAAATAGAATGGTTGGGATTATCTTCCTGAGTTTCTCCAATGACTAAAGATCCTTTGATTTTCTTTTGTTTTACTGCAGCAACGTGAGAAATATGTGCCTTTGATGTAGATCAATTTCAGAATACTTTAAGCTGCACTTCTCTTAGTCTTAGCTGAAAATAATTAATCTAATTAAAACCAGCAACAAGACCCCTGCTCCCAAGACTTTATTGAAAGTTGGACTTAGAGGGAGCTTAGTGCATTCATCCCAAACGAGAGCACTTTAGTGGACTTCTGTTCCTAATTAAACTCCAAAACAAAGCCAAGGGTCAGTGAAGTCTGACTTCTCTCAACATCTGAGAATGCCAGAAGGGTTCATTCAAATTATATCTTCAGTCCAGATCTGTTTCTTTATGTCTGATCACAAAGCTAAGGAAAATATCATAGACAAACTTGAATGAGGGGGAGAGCCTTGTTCCTACCATCCAGCCAGCTCTTGGGTCTTCATGCAAGCTGCTCTTTAGAGTCTCCCTGTGCCCAATTCTTTATTTCACACCCCCATTTCCTTTAGTTTTTGTCATGATCTAAAATGTTGCTGACCCAAAGAACCCTGAAGAACCCAGGAGCACTTCTGAACATCCTCAGATGCACCTGCATGACCAGGTCTGTCCCAAATACATGGAAAAGAAACCCAAACTCATGGGTTGGATAGGGCGGTGACATGCCCAGAGGGAGCTGGCTGGCTCTAGGGCTGCACCATGCGTCAGCAGGGAGCCTGACGCAGCCCTTGGAGATGATGAGGAGTGACATAAGTACATTGCGATGGGGGCCTCCAAAGGCTTTCATTGCCTGGCCCAGCTTGTTCAACAGTACTTAATTTTTAACGTGGAAATTTCTGAAATACGTATCTCAGAATATCTGCTAAGCTTGCCTAGAAAGCTTTAATAATTAATGGAAATTCAGAGTTGAGGTATAGTAATGATTTATATGGGGAGCTGTCTTTACACAATCTGCTCTCAAAGCTTTCTAGAGTATTACTCTTAGTGTCTAATTAACTTCCGAAGAGTGATACCGCTCCTTTCACTACACCAATTGATCAAGGCCTTAACTGCAAGTCGTATTTTCCAAGTGATTCCCCAGTGTCCTCTCAGCTCTTATGAGTTCTTGCTGAGGAACAGAACTGTCTCGGACATCAAGAACTACTTTCAAGTTTTCTCATATAGCATCTTAGACATCAGAATGTTCCTGTTGCTGTTTAGCTCATGTAGCCATAGCACAGAAAATTCTAAACTTCAGATATTACTTTAAGATGTGATCTAAATACTCTTCCCAGTGGTAATTGATCCTTGTACATCTTTTGGAGCACGTTCCTTTGACTCTTTGGGATTCATGGTGATAAAGTTACTCTAATACATTAAAACACACTGAAAATTCAAGTAACTAGTAATGATTTAGAGCTGAGATATGATATTGCAAGTACCAGCTACCAGCTAAGGACTTTGAAAATTCAAGTCATTTCCTTGTTCTGTCACTTGCACAGTGAGTGATCTGGGTTAATCATTGTATTTTTCCCATCTGTAAAAGAGACAGTGATCATATGTTGTGATTAGCAAGAAAAAAATATCTATAGAGACCCTAGGACTACTATAATTAGTACCATGTCTGTTTTCAGACTGTTGGGCATTTTATTTAAAGCTGAGTGAGAGTGGAAAGAGAAGATGGCAGGCGGTGAACAGGAGCAGGGGAGGTCTTGCGCACCTCAGGGTTTGTTCTTACTTCCACTAAACATTGGCTGTTGCAAAGACCTAGAGAGCCAGGGATGCAGGAAACATGGGGTGCAGCATGGGTCTTTCAACTCACTTTCTTTTGAAGAACATATGGATCCCTTCCCAGAATAATTTTTTGGGGTGACTGGAGGATTCTGGGCAAAAATGTCCATTTTCTCTGTATTTTGCCCCAGTCGAGACCTCTTCGTCCCACCACTTCCCTGTTCCTTGCTTGTGACCTCAATGAATCTCATAGTTTTGGGCTCAAGTTGCCTGGCTGTAAGTAAGGATGCATTTTATAAATATTTGCTCACCCATAGCTTTGCTTACATTTGGTTTTGACAGCTTAGCATCGACTGGTGAAGCAGACCTCAAAGAGAAGCAGTTCTTCACAAGCAGTCCAGTTCCTCTTGGGCCACAGGCAGGCTATCCTGACACCTTTCTTCAAAGAGATCAGGTTCTAAAATCTGCTATTTTCTTTACCAGTTCCCTCACCATCTGTGATGGTGAAAGTCGTCTCCAGCGCTGGCTGTTCTTACACCAGTACTGGGTGTGCCATGTATTCCCAGGCTGTATTTTTATCCTTTCCACAAAGACTGCCTTCACCTTGCGCCCAAGGGCTTTGCGGTGATGGAACTGGCTTTGGGGAGAACGTGTTCAGGCTCATCCATAACTGACAGTTACCAACTTGAGAGTATCTGCTTCCTTAGGATTCAAGTACCCCTCTGACAGGATTAATGGCTCCACCTTTTAAGAAATTAGCTATATCTCCATTTCCTCTCTCCATCCAAACAGCATTTCTGATACTAATAACATCAGCCAGAGCAAAAGAGGAGATAAAAGCACTGGTGGCAGAGTTCCACGTGTGAAGGAAGGTGTCAGAAAGTCTTGGAGGGCTCATCCAAAGTTTGTATCAAAATTAATAACTGGCTTTGTCATTTAAATCAGTCTGGATCCCTAATGTAATTTTTTTTTCCGAAACTTCATCAGGAAAAAGCTAGTCTGAGCATCCTGCTTTGGAACTTAGAGTATTTAATTTCTGTGGAGCTAAAATGAAGATATTTAGCATATCTCCACAAGTTACAAGCAGAGGCTGATAGCTGAATTCAGGCACTTTTTTCCCCTTTCTTGTACGCAGTTATGTTGTTTAATGTTCAGCTCCTTCTGTTCAGGTATGAGTGAGTTTGGGGGCTGCTTTGACAGCTGCCTTATGCTGGAGTTCCCCAAGGAGAGCTACATCGGGATGGATGCACACGTTGTTCTAGCATTTCTTCCAAACTGAAACATTAAGACTTGATGCAAATTACATGAGAGCTGTCCTATGATCATACTTCAACTAAAGTCTTACCTACTTTACCAAAAATAGAGAATACACGAAAAGTAAGTATCTAAAGAAGAAATAGGGATCTTCCCCAAACAGTTATTTAAAAAAAAAAAGAAAAGAAATTTTGACATCTGGGTATCAATTAATGCTTTATCCTCCTATTTGTGCCATTACTTTCAGAAAGAAGCAGTTTGTTGTGATAAATGTGCTAGGTACAGGTGGAACACCAATATAATTCTTTCCAGACAATAATACTTTGTCCAAGTATGAAAATGTAATGCAGGGATTGTCTGATATTCTGTGTTGGCCCAGTACTGCTCTTATGGAAGGATAAAACTAGGGTTAGCTTTTCTGTGGGTTTTGTAAAGCTAATATATCTTGTGAAAATCTTGCTCAAAATCAGTTACAGAAATATTGTCATGTACTCCAAGGAATTATAGTTTTGTGTCTTAAACGTAATCCATTAACAGTGTGGGTAGAAACCCTTTAAATGCCTGTATCCTAAAACGAGTTTCCAAAATACGGCATGTCAGCCACACCAAACAGACACAGTTTGATACAGCCCTGTGCTGCTTCTGGTGCTGCCTCCAACTTCTGAGCTACTACTGATAAAAAAAATTGGTGAACCTCTGTGCAAAATAAGTGTTTTCTGGGTAACAATAAATATTGACTCCATGTTAGAAAGTGATGCCTTGATAGAGGTACCTGTATCTCCTGATACAGACATCTTGTTTATCAGCCTGCCTCCCTCCTTGTGGACTAGCATAGAACCGCCTTGGCTTAAAAACAAAGCAAAAACACCCTTAAAAATCAAGGCATACAGTTGTCTTAGTGCACGTGAGTCATTTTGGAATGCTCATGTTCCTATTACAGCGGCTTTAATAACAGAACACTTTGCCCATACAGCATGGTGATAAATGCTTGTAGCTCTTTCGAGGAGAAGGGCTGCAAACAGCAACAGTTAAATTGTGGGGCTTCTCCAGGGTAAAGCTACAGAAGAGCTGATCAGTAAAGCAAGAAATCACGGCTCCAGTGTGTGTAAGGGAAAGAGGTAATAGGGAGGCTGCTACCTGAGGAAGAGGGCAAGTCCGCTTACAGATAAGAGACGAGACAGCTGTAAGGGAAGAAAACCATGCAAGGAAAGATTAGAGCCTTTTAAAAAGTGGAAAATTATTTAATATTTAACATTGAAGTAGTATCTCAAGCCAGTCCCGTCTATCCCAAGACCACCGCGTGTTTGTAACCTCAACTTTGCTAGACCACGCTGTTTCTCTTAGATAACAGGGATATGCAGATAGTAAGAGGCACAAAAATAAATTAGAAAAGGATTTCTTTAATGCTTCTAATAATGTATTTGGACATGATTATCATAATGAATCTTGTAAAAGGAATTCACTGTTTCGCCTTTTATGTGATGTATTTCTGACCTTAACCCACTTGATATGCGATTCCTATTCAGCGAAGGTGCCCATAATAGAGGGGCAAGAAGGATGATCAGAGTTCAAACAATAGGGTGAGGAATGCAGAGTAGTGGGAAAAAGCTTCCATTTTCCCATAAGCTGGGGCATAGAAGATACTGCAGCCTCAGCTCTACAGTATCTTATGAACAAACAAATTATGCATGAGTTTGCTCAGGGGACTACTCAGCTACTCAACAATAATGGGTAATTGCCCTCACAAACTTATCCTCGTATCACTCATACACACCAACACTTATACTGAAAAGAAAAGACGCAAAGAACGAATTTCAATATAAAACACATTATTATTATGAAAATGACACATTTCCATTTAACCCTTTTCTAACAAAAAGAACTCGCAGTGTTTCAGAGAAGATGGGGCTAGGAAAATTTGAATGTTAGTATTTTCCCTTGGAAGGCACGCTCAAGATTGTTTTACTTGGCACATTCTGTACTCTTCATTGTACCAAAGGCTTGCGGGTATCTAATGACACAATCACAGAATGCCGTAGAAATTTGGAACAAAATCCCCAGCTTCGATACAATTCAGCAGATTCACGCCATATGGAAATCCTGCTGTTTAATGTAACACCATTAAAAGCCACATATTGCTAAATTCTTCTCTCAAAGATTTTTGCAAAAGTTGCAGGAACAATATTATTTCTGAGTTTTTAACCTTTATTCAGCCTCCAGCATTCTTGAGAGTCAAATGCATGTTTCATAACTGGGAATCCAACTACTTCATGTGCTGCTGATATTTTGATTTCTCAAATAGATGTAGTAATGGTCTTGTCTCCTTCATAAAGAACTAGTAAGTTACAGCTTGATCAATAACTGGGGAAGAGACGAACCACAGCTAGAGCTCAGCGTCCCGAAATAGAAGAGAGATTAATTTTAATTTATTCTATACATCTTCACACTAAACATCTTATTCACTCCTTTCATATTCCATACAGCCTCAGTTCTACGTGGTAAGTTCCCTGGGCCCAAGGTTGTGTGTTCGTGGTTTGAATTGCGAAATCCTTTGGTATTTCTGGACTGCAAATGAAATCATCGATAAAGCTATCTGCTGCACAGCCACCCATAGGTATTTTCAGTCCATGCCTTTGGAAAATCTTCTACCAAAGGCAGTCATTAAGGATGCGCGATACAAGTGGACAGAAGGAAGTCGTGGTTGCTGTGTAGATGCTTTACCCAACACTTTCAGACGCATTTGCATAGACCTCAGCTCTCCTTACTGGACTGCTTGTAGGTACAAGGATTTCCCAGCTTCACCCACTTGCAAGAATTCCATCAGAAAGGGCACAGGAAACCATAAAGAACCCAGCCCCTTGTTGCAGTGTGTTTCTCCAAAATCCTGCT
>NW_010429887.1:0-4910 GCF_000710305.1 Buceros rhinoceros silvestris | reverse complement strand
GCTGAAATCTGCAGCAATGTTTCTTTTTCAGTGTGAGAATGTGACTAATACCACCAGAGAGACACCGTGAGAATGGAGTGTGTATACTCTTTGCCATGCTAAGAGGATCTTTAAATTCAGAAGTACTTTGTGTTAAGATCTATGTACCAGGGAGCTTAGAGGCACCTGAGAAGAGACCTAGCTGTAAACCGAGCCTATTTCAGATTTAACAATGTTCTTTTGCATGTCTAAAGCTGGACAGGGATTAACACGGGAGTTGGGGCCAGCATCTCCGGGTATGGCTGTTACAGCCAGACTCTCAAAGAGCCTACCTTTCGAGATGCTGAGCCCTCCTGGACACATGGAGATCACAGGTGTCTAAGGAAGGGCCAACATCTTCCTCAAAATATTGTTCAGGAAGGATTCAAATCTCTTCCAAGTCCACAAGCATAATGGCAGGTGACTCAGAGCCTGAGAGGTTTTGTGGAGACTTGTGTTATTTATACTATGTCAGGGAGGGAGATGAGTTGGGGTCAACACCTCCAGGAGGTGACAGAGTTGTTCAGAGAGGGTGAGTGAATGGAAGGGAACCTAGGAAGAGAGAGGAAACATGGGTAACTGTCTTTTCTTTGTGAAGTCACGGTTTACAAGAGTATTGTCCTCGATCTAGGTGGCCAAACTTGTTCCGGTAAATTTTCTGAAGTTGTTTTACACAGTTATTGGCAGCCTTGGAAGTCCAGGGTCTCAACTCGAGTTGCAACAAGATAATTACTCTCCCTTTGTCCCCAGGAGCAAAGTGGGCTTTACATCTCTTTAGGGAAGACTAGCACAGCAGCAAACAGTCATAAAGGAAAGAATAGATCTCTTGATAAGATCAACACACTCCAAGTAACAAATTACCTGGATGAGAGAGGAGCACCAGTCTTCAAACCCCTCCCTGATTCTGGCTGGTGCACCTCCAGCAAGTCCCAATGTGTCTCTGCAGCAGGAGCCAGAGAAGCTGCTTTTGAGGGTTGTGATGACATTTGCATGTCCCTAATATATTTATAGCTTAGGCCAGAGTACCTATGTGTATGTCTCACATTTTTTTGCTAGTAGATATGCAGAGATTTAAGCAGGTGAAAATGTGTCCACAAAGGACAATAAAGAAGAAAAGGAGTTATAAGGTAATGCAGCAAGAGCACTGATGCATGGTTATTGAAAGTAAAAACGGTTAACATGTGGAAAGAGGTATATAAATGACTGCAAGCCACTTTTTCAAATGTCTTTCCCTGTTGCTCTTAGCAATATCACTGAATATGATCAAATCGTTTTTCCACTCCTTTGCCACAGTAACTTTTGCAAGTTAACAGCCATCTTAAAAAGAGGGCACGAGGTCCGGAGCAGATAATGCATGTTCTATTGTGCGACTCTCAAACGCTGTTAGGGCTCTTCACGTGGGAGCTTAAAACCACTCGCAACCGGCTTGCCTCTGCTCCCACTGGTGCCAGTGGCTAAGCTCCCTGCGGGGTACAGGATGAGGCCACTGGCTACAGGCTTGGTAGCGCCCAGCCTGCATCAGCTCCCCGTGTGCAAGCCTTGGTATAGTTTTAATTTATTTTTAAGAACACAAAGATCCATGATTTAAATATTGTGAAATCCTGTATATATTTTGGCTCTGTCAGTCATATGCCTGTTTACTCACAGATTCCCCAAAATCTGCATTTCCTCAGGCATTCGTGTCTTTCAGATTCTTTATGCTGCTTTTCCTGCCTCAGTTATTTCTTAACACCACGCTGCCTGCTTTTCCTTAGACCCGGGGGAATATGGCCTTTTTTGTTAGCCTTGCTTTTAGCACACGTGGTCAAGTGATCACCGCTTGACTCCCTAACTACAAGGCCAACAGCACTTATTGTCAAGGTGAGATAGACCTCTCTGCCCGCCACCTGCCTCCATCCCTCGCCAAGAAAAGCCAATATGAAACTTAATTGTGAGCAACGTCATAACCACGAGAGGAAGAACAGCAAATAAGCTTGGTAGCTCTCCACAGCTGAGTGATGTAGGCTTGTGTCCTCCCAAACCAGGAGCAGCATCAAGCTTTCTAACATCCTAGACAAAAACTGTTCAGCTAA
Organism: Buceros rhinoceros silvestris; assembly: GCF_000710305.1. Lineage (NCBI taxonomy): Eukaryota > Metazoa > Chordata > Aves > Bucerotiformes > Bucerotidae > Buceros > Buceros rhinoceros. The sequence continues at coordinate 2,820 of NW_010429887.1, read as the reverse complement.
AAATATGTTTCAAAGGGGATTGTGAAACCCCTCCCTCCTCAAGCCTTTGTGTAGAGCAGCTTTTAGGCTTTTAGGTTACTGAAAGGGATGGATTTTGGATTGGCTTTTTTGGAAGTGTCAGACCAGGAGCACGTGTAGATGGCTGAAAGATTGGGTTTCCTTTCTAGGGGACAGGCGCCTGCCTCCGTACGTGGGTGTCAGCCTCTCTTCATCCCATGCTTTCCTCACAGCAAGGTGGGCAAGCCTCTTCCTTTCCTTTCTCTCCAAACATACCGTGCTGGGGACAGGACTGAGAGTCTGTGCTGCACCCCAGGTAATGGTAGTCTGCTTTGGACTGGAACATCTTGATGTTAATAAATGGAGAAGGTTGAATGCTTTTGGTTCCCTGGGAAAGGTGGACTGCAGGAAAAAAACCCCCACACCTGCAAAACTCATAAACATGGTCTTTCCTATCACTGAGAAACCTCTGTCATTGAATTCCCCTTTCCTTCTCTTACCAGCAAGATTATTTTTTTTTTTAATAAGTAGCACAAGTTTAGGGTACTTGCATTATCAAAGAGTTTGCAATCCTGATTAGGAAATCTATTTAACCTGGTGTCAATTGGCCTCCTTGATGTGAAAATCCGCCTGAATCCTGGGAGAGAGGGCAGGCAGTGCCCCAGTCAAGCTTTCTGCAGGAATAACTTGGTTTAGGAAGAAGCAGAATGAAAGCAAAGGCATGCCAAACAGTCAAAGAGTGAGGGGGATGTCTCAGTGGAGCATTGAAGGGAATAGATGCTCATGCTGGTGATGAGATTTTGTTTTAATCATTGTGATAAACCTTTTAATTTTGGTGCACGGCAACAATGGCTTTAAAAATGAAATGAAGGGTTTGTGACTAGCGAGAGTCCTTGGTGTTGCTTCCAGAGCATTGCTTGGGCTGTTATTAAAGCCCTGCCAATGGTTTCAAGTGGAACAGCTAATGTTTCAAGTGTTCATAAATAATTGTTTAATGTTCCAAGCACTTTAGGAGCAGGTTTTAAAAACTAGCCTTGCACTGATTATTTCCACTGCTGTAAAAACATTTTTCAACAGTAGCTTTGTCTGCTACTTAGAGGTTTCTGTGAAAAGCAAAAAAGAAAACAACCACCATCCTCTGAGAGTTGATAGAGGGATTCACCAAGTGTTGGACCTGTAAAAAAATTAAAAAAACAAAGGCAACAAAACCCCCCCAACAACCTAAAACTAGCAGATTTCCCCTACTAAATTGGCCAAAATGGAATAAATTTGTGGTATAGTGAGAGCAGGGCTGCATCCGTGCCTGGTCTTCGAGAGGTTGATGTTGGTCCATCTCCACTTCTGCATGCGGTTGGATGGTACCTGGTCCCAGGAAGGTTGTGGATTGCCTTGGTTTCCCCGTTCTCGCAGGGAATGATTTAAAGCAGGGTTTAGAGGCGAGGTCTTTTTGTTGTACCCAGGAAGCCCTTAGTGTCTTTAAACACAGCCCAAGAAGTGCCAAGACCCGGACTTGGTACTTTAGAGAAAAAAATTGTGTGGTGAAATGGAAGGGCCAGAAGCCTGGGGAAGAGGTGGAGGCTGTTTGCTGAGGCTGCACACAAACCAGGGCTGCTGGACGTGGGAGGAATCCTGGCCCCGCTCTGCTTCCCCGGCTGGGAGAAGCAGACCCCTGGGGGGAGCAGAATCTGGCCTTGGAGACCGGGCAGATCCAGCAGCATCCCTGTTGTTCCTCCTGTGCTCCCTGGGGTTGTCAGCAGGTGGAAATTGTGGTGGGAATAGAGTGAAAAATAGCTTAAAGTGGATCAGAGTTTGCATTCTTAAAATGGTTTTGGTTGCTCAAACCAAGCTGCTGCCTTGTTTATTTTTTTTAAGCTCCACATGGGAGAGTAAGAAACTTTAATAAGTAATCGTTCCATTAAAATAAAATAGGTTGGAAGACACACCGACTACTCCTGACTATGCTGAACAGTCACAGTCGTTCAGGGAGAGCCTTGCAGTTTATCCCTGTAACTTTCTAGGGTTTGTCTGAAGGATTTTCCTGAAGATGATGCTTTAGTGCTACTTTGCTGTTAGTGCAGACAGCGTTCACTCCTGATGGCTGAAATCCTATTTTGAAAAGTAATTTTTTCTTATAAAGAAGTATACAGCTATGTATAAGCACACATGAATTCTAAGAAACTAAAAATTTCTACTTAGTGAGTAGGATTAAGAGATTTTGCGTGTGTATAAATTTTTGTATTTGGGTTTATAAGTATTTGTAGAAACACATGTGTAGGATAGTCACAGGCACATCGATCTTCATGCGGATGCGTGTTTTCAAGATTGAGCCCTAGCCCTTAGCCCTCCTGTGTGGATTTAAGCAGTCCTGCTGCCGCCAAAACACATTCCCCTTGGTTTGCTGTTGTAGTTTGGAGATAAAAAGCACAACTTTAGTAGAACTAGATCATGCCGTAAAACTGGAACCTTGTGCAAACATCAGTTACTGCACCGCTCATCGCCTTTGCAGGTTTTGGGGTTTTTTTCCCCCCCTCCAGTAGACACGTCTCTTAACTATCTCAGCAGTTCTCCGGGCAGCGCTGTCGGGGCAGAGCTGGCAGCTGTCCTGCCAAGGACGCGCTTGTCGGGAGGAAGACAGAGAGAGGCAGGGGGAGGAAAAAAGGGGGAGGAAGGTAAAAAAGCACCTTTTGAGGCCGATTGTTGGATCTGAGAGATGCCTGCAGGCAGCATCTCGGCTCGGCCGGGATTATTCCTGCTTGGCTGCCCTCTGCCGGCACCGCCCAACGGTGCAGGGCCGGCTGCGCGCCGGGCTGCGCGCAGCGCGCC
>NW_010429886.1:12486-13781 GCF_000710305.1 Buceros rhinoceros silvestris | reverse complement strand
AAAACAGCTCTGCTGTAGACTTATGATGTACATGCTTGATCCCAGGAGGGATTTGTAGACCCTTTCCAGCAGGGCAATACCTCTCCTGGAAGGAGGTGTATACACTCACAGGTATGAAAGGAACCGGAGGAGAATCCATACGTGGCTGTAACATACATTTTATTTATCCTATCCAAGAGTGGACAGGACTGAGGTTGGAAAGACACAATCAAGGCTTGATGGATTTTCATTTGCTTTCCACTCCCAGCTCCTGCCGGAGTGAGTGTCTGTGGGGGAGGATGAGGGGAAGGTGAGGGAGATGTCCCTGAGTGTTACAGCTATGACATTAATGAGAGTTCAATGCGTGAGTCGTCTTGTCCTCACCAGCAACTAATTTAACAGGTGACGACACCAGTGACGGATGAGGAAGGTTACGTGGCCAGAGAGAGGACCCTGTAGGACCAGTTTCTTGTGCATCCTTGTGGAGGTCATTTCATCTTCAGGTGTCTCTGCTTACTGAAAATTTTACCTACAGGTAGGGCAGGAACTGGATATAGCCATGAGACTGGTGGTGACGGGTGGTGGAGGGTGACACTCCTCGTCCGATATGCTGGTGCTTCCCTTCCATCGATGCAATGCCATCAAGTAAATGCTGTTTAAACAGGACTTAATCTTGCAGGTTTTTCAGTTAAAGCAGTGGTGAAATTCATCTGAACCACTTGGGATTTTTCTCCAGGATGAGATGAATCGATCTGTGGTTGACATCCACATGTACTTAGATGGACTCAGTGCTCCTGCTCTTCAGTTGCCCCTTGATGAGGGAGGGCTGATAATGCTGCCTAGTCTGTCAGAGTCCAGTCTCTCCACTGTCATGGCGAGGCAGCAAGTGCTGTGGAAATCTTACTATCTTATGGTAAACTGTAACCCCTATAACATTATTTTGGAAGTTTTGACAAATCTCAAAATCGGATCTTTTTTTTTTGCTTCACCCCCTCCCCCCACCGCCCCTGACTAGTCTTACCAGATATTCTTTTTTGCCAATTTATTTAAAAATATTTTTTATAGTTTTTAACAATAACATTTTTACAATGTGATTGCTAAAACATTTCCCAGAAAAAGAGAAGACTGGGGTTTAATTGCACATGAGTAAATTATCCACTGAAATCTTCCACAAAAGTGAACTAGGTCAAATTCTTCCCAGCCTTTGGACAAAGTCTTCTCAAATTGTTGATAAATTCATTTGTTGAGATGAAATTATATGTCTGGGTGTGTTGGTGACAGCGGCTGGGGGGGGGACCGCAAGGGGCCCAGGTGGC
>NW_010429886.1:5762-12383 GCF_000710305.1 Buceros rhinoceros silvestris | reverse complement strand
GGCCGAGAAGGCCAACAGCATCTTGGCTTGTGCCAGCACTGGTGTGGCCAGCAGGAGCAGGGCAGGGATGGTCCCCCTGTACTGGGGACACTGGGGAGGCCACACCTCGAATCCTGGGTTCAGTTTTGGCCCCTCACTGCAAGAAGGACCTTGAGGGGCTGGAGCGTGTCCAGAAAAAGTCAATAAAGCTGGTGCAGGGTCTGGAGCACAATGTGCTGAGGAGCGGCTGAGGGATGTGGTGGGGTTGAGGCTGGAGCAAAGGAGGCTCCGGGGAGACCTTCTGGCTCTGACAACTCCCTGGCAGGAGGCTGGAGAGAAGTGGGGGTTGGTCTCTTCTCTCCAGGACCAAGCGCCAGGATGAGAGGAACTGGGGGAGGTTGAGGTTGTTCCTGAGGAATAATTTCTTCCCCATTGGGGTTGTGCAGGGCTGTCGCAGGCTGCCCAGGGCAGTGGTGGAGTGCCCATCCCTGGAGGGGTTTCCTAGCTGTGATGAGATGGTGCTGAGGGACAGTGGTGATCTGGCAGCGCTCATGGAACGCTGGGACTCGAGAAGCTGAAAGGTCCCTTCCACCAAAATGATTCTGTGATTCCATGAGTCTTTCTGTTAAATTTGGGATATATAGCATGTGCTCTTTTTTATGCATCAAGAGAAAGAAGAAGTATCTGAAGAACTAGAGTTTGCAGACAGGCTCTTGGCTGCAGCTGAGGTCTATGGCTACAGCAGTTAATAAACTCATCTGCTGCTTCGGTGAGTGCAATGGGCCAAACAGGGCATTGCTGCACACTGGGTTGCGTCACGTCCCACTGTTCCGCAAGGAGTTGTTTCTGATCCCTTATTTTGACCTTACAGTTCTCTCGACACCTGAATGGTCTGTCCTTAAAGCAGAAAACTGGCTGGAGACTGCTTGGTTTGCTTGTGCAAGAGCGAGCTTGATTAATCTTGAATTGTTAAAGCCTATTCTTCATTCTATCATTGGCGACATGTCCACAAAGCAGGACATGCTGTCACAGAAGGAAGGAAAGAGATGGATGAATGTCTTTGAGGAAGAGCCAGATGGGTAAGTGAGACAGCTGGCTACAGACAAACAAAAATTATGGCTAATGATCAAGCCAGGTACCAGCCAGAGTCAACAAACTCCACACTGGCTCATTCCAAATTTAGTGTCTAAACTTAGCAGGGCAGCCTGATGTGCATGTAAACCTGCAAACTCTTTCTCTCCCGGAAAATGTTTTCCCTTCTCTAATTTTGTGCATCAGACATCTACGTTTCCAAGAGAAGCGTTGTGACATGTTTGGGAGTTTAAATAGCAGGAAACAGAAAGGAGAGAACCTCATCTGATTATTCCAGTAAGTGTGTTTTAATATCAGAAGCCAAAAACTTCTGATGGAGGTTCAGTGTCCACCCAGTTTCGCTCAAGCCCTTCCCTTTTGTTCGGTTGATGGCACCCTGAACTCCTTCTGATAAAGAGGTTGATGCAAACATCCTACCTCTCTGACAGACACCAGTAACGGATGCTTCTGGACTGGGGGCTCGTCCTGAGGGCACCTGAATTGAAGGAATAAAATCTGTTGCCCGAGGAGGTCAAAACATGAAATGTTATATTTTTTTAGGTAAAATTATGCATTTATAATGAAAGAATGTCTACTCTATGCCACAATTTCTCCTTTTTTTTTTTTAATGATAAACAGCATTATTACATGTAATTTGACTCAGAGTGGAGACAGGTTTAGATGTTGTAAATGCTTGGAGAAAACACTTGGCTCATTTAAAACTGATTTGCTGGCTCATTTAAACCTGATTTCCTCAACAAAAGCCAGTAACTCCAACTTCAAGACGAAACACCAAATATTCTGTCAGCTGGACTTGACTCTTGCCTGTGGGATGACACCACTTTGGGGTGAAGTGACCTCAAGTGACAGCACACCTCAAGCCAGTGCAATTCGTTCCCAGGTTTAAGGAGGTTGATTTTTCCTTTTGCACAGTTCCAGCCTCTGTCCTCTGACTCTCCCTTTTCCTCGCAAGATTAAAGATTTCTCTGCCAGACCCTTCCCCGTACGACTTTGCATAAACCACCAGAATCTCAAACCCACCAGCAAACCCTGAGCATGCCCTTCGCCCTGCGTTTTCTTCTCCAATACCAGGAATCCCAGGGGTCCCCCCCCACTAATAAAGGTAAGTATGTACATAAACTTCGGCAAGGGCACGGGGGAGGGGGGGTGATGAGGTGTTAAGTGGAAATTTCTTTACTTAGCAGGGTTGATTTGTGAGTCTTAGGGGAAATATGCCAGGGGCCTCTATGAAGAGGCGCTGGGTTGGTTTTACTCTTATCCCCTTGAGTCAACCAGAGGGGTAATAAATAAATAATGATAGTGATTATATTTTTGCTCTGTTACAGCACTGTTCATCTAGAGAGCCCAGCAGCTGTGAAAAGAATCATCACTATCTCCAGCTGAAAAATTTATCTGTAGTTTCTCAACAAGCTGCTGAAAGTAGACCCTAGATCTCTGCATCCTGAAACGCTGCGCTCCAAGAAATGAGGGAGTTATTAAGACAAGGCTGCCTGCATTTAAATAAAAGTTATCATGCATACTTCAGCTATTGAAACCCAGGCTGGCTGGAATGCTGGGGTGGGCCAGATTACATTTCATACATACACGCCTGACAGTTTCGCTTACCTAATTCCTACATTCAAAGAAAAAATACGCCAGCGCCTCTTTCGCACAACAAATGGATCCTATTAACTCAGAATAGCTTCGGTTTTAACTTTATAGTTTCAGGCTTCCTGGTAGTGTATTGTAGGGTTTATACCTCAGTTCTTCATGGTGAAGTAAAAATAGATGGCCAGATTTTAGCTACAGCATCCACACCTTTGTAGGGTGTTATGTTTGTGCATTTGTAAAAAAAAATATATAAATATTTATGCAGACAGTTTCAGTGATTTGAATTCATAGATAGCTCTCTGGTAGGTCAGCAGTTGAAATCAGAAATCATCTGAGGTTCAAGTTTTCACGTCTCTGGTACAAAATGGACTGAACTTTTCCCTGCTCTGGTCCCCACCCATACCCTGGTTAGAATAATCTTCTTCATACGCCTCTGCACTGGCCTGGATTCTCCAACCTCCAGAACGTTGCTTTCGTGTGTAGAAAAGGTTAGGAAGGGGATTGAATCGGGTCAAGTTAACAGTGAGACAACATCCTCCCTACTCCATTCAAAGGCGTTCCCAAATCAGTTTGCCCTCCTGGATCCTGCGTCCAGGAATGCAGTTGGAGATGAGTGGAAATAATGCAATTTACCCATGTTTAATGCCACACATTTCTGAGTGTCCCACCATGGAGGCGTCAAAGATAGGACAACTCTTCTGATTTCTTCACTTTTCAGCTGCAAAACAGGTGAATTTGCTGAATGTGCAGAACAAAGTCACCCCCACCTGTACGGAGTCAAAACTCTGTGGGGTATGTGAGGTGAAGACCACTGAATCCCAAAACCAGAGCAGGCTCTGCCAGTAGAAGTGATGCCCTCCTTGCTTTTGGGGTCTTCTCTGCCATCCTCTAGCATCATTTTCTTGCATCTCCTGTTGGTGGCATGTGCCTTCAGTTTGGCAAACTTTGGTAAGCGGAAGCCATTCACCACGATGCTGTGACTCCTGGCTGAGACCAAGTGGGAAAGAATCAGGCCCTGAGCCTACAAAGTCATAATTTGATTGTCTTTAACGAAGTGGAAGGTTTGCTACATCTCAGGGTACGGAGGGACCCCAGCTGAGCTCCAAAAGGAGCTGATTTTTCAAAACACAGACCCTTTTAAAGTCTCTCGTCTTCAGATCCATGAATGACCTGACAGTCCCAAGCTTCTGAGCCTCAGTTTCTGCCTCATTTTTTTCAAGGTCTGTTACCATACACAGAATTTTCTCTAAAAATATTGCTTCTGTAGGTTGTAATGCCCCGTTTTTACCTTCCTATGATGGAATGGATCCACACAATCTTTTCTTTATTTTTTTTTAAGAGCGTATTTCAAATAAAAGCAGCTGAAATCAGGACAAATCACTACACTCAATCACCTCTGCCTTTTCACCTCCTGCTTTGTTCATAAAAGTCATCACAGGGGATGTTTTCAAGTTTCATTGCTTGCTTTCTATATCAGAATGGAGGTGGTTTTGCGTAAGTAGAGAATTCCAGGCAAATGGGAAAACGCTTCTCATCCACCTCTAAGAAATATTGTTTTCTTCCAAAGTATGATCAAAGGCTGCAATGGAGGATGGAATGGATCAGAAGACACAGGCCTGGAGGACAGACTGTAGGATCTCCTCTCTCAGTTCATTAAGCCTCACGAAACAATCTTGAAAGCCATCAAGAGGGAAACTCCACCAGTTCCACCGTAGCCAGGCTTCCTTTTCGGATTTCCAGGGCTAACTCCGTTCCTGTGGCTGGTGAGTTCTTCTGAGGAATAACAAATAATGGCTTCATCCGAACTAAACAGAGCCGAGCTCTGGCTCAGGCATGACTCTAGAGCTGAAGCCAGCTGAGCATATTCTGACCTCGTTTACATTATTGAACTTCCATTCTCTACAAAATGGGGGGGTCTACATCTGAATTGTCCATGGAAACTGGGGCCTGGACTGTGCACGTCTGCTTGGGAATGTGCTTGCTGGTCTGGGCCAAAACCATGCTGGGGACAGTGGCAGCAATTTATCCATCTGAGGGATGGAACTCCAGGGCCCGGGAATGCTTCCTGGTGCTGGTCTTTCACATTTTTTGTTGACAAGATGTATCCAAAGTTCTCAGAGCACACAAATTGGGGAGGAATCATCTTCTACACCCAGGTTCCACCACTGTGGTTTATTCTCTCATTTCACAGGTGATCTGTGGATGAACAGTGAAGTGGTTGGAGAAAGCAGAAAAGACCTGGCTGAGTCCCATCAGTAGCTCATTGCATCTTCTATGGCCAATGCCAGCTGCTTTGAGAAGGACAAGAAACCGTTAACCAGCTGTCTCTGGAGGCTGGTATCTCTTGGACGTTGGCTTCTGGGAGCCATGCAGCTCTCCCAGCTCTCTTCGGTGCCCCATACCTTGGACTACCTTTTGAGCAGGGACAAAGCATTTTTCACTCATCTCAGAGGCAGGAAAAGTGACTGTTGATTTTTTTTTTAATTTTTAGTTTTTATTCCCAGAGGAATGTCTGTTTTGTAGTTGGATTTAGGTGACAGAACCAAGGTTGGGCTCTGTTATGTTGAGCTCTGGAAGATGGGAAGACTGACTTCAGGAAGTCTTCCTGTTTAAATAGAAGATGCAAAGGCAGAGGGAAGATTAAAGAAGAAAGGGATTTTCATCCCCTCCTCAGCCAGTGTTTCACACCCACTCTGCGATTCCTCCGTCTCTGACTGATAGCAGAGCAACACTCGCTTCTCATTTGATCCCAGTGGAAAACAGGAAGATAAGAAAAGATCCCCCAAATCCTCCTCCAGCCCGAGAGCTGGCAGGGCTCCAGGGAATGTGAGGAGGGCTGGGCTGTGGGGCTGGAGGAATGCAGGCCTTCCTATCTCTTTTCCCAAACATTCCCTTCAGCAGCAGACTAAATATTTTCACATGCTGCTGCTGGAACACCCAGGTTCATGGTCAGAGGCGCAGCGAGCAGGGACGGCTTCGCGCCCCCAGGGTGATGGTCCTCATTACAGCCTGGCCGGGGGCCAACTGCCAGGCACGGGGGTATCATGTTGCAGTTTCTCTTCCTTCATCCAGTGTTTTCGGGCTTTCATCTCTTTTGTTGGATTTATTTTCCCCATTGCCCTCCTATATTTTCACCTCATATTGCTCGGCAGTAATTAATTTCACCCCATTGTTCAGCGGGTTTTGTTGTCCTTGGTGCATCTGGTAGGAAAGGAGCCTCTAGGAAAGTCATTGGGTGATCTTAGAAAAATCCATGATGCATGCATGTGAGGCTCCTTCACAGAACACGTGGCTGACCACAACTGTTGCAGCTTCAGGAGTTCAAGGTGGGTCACTGTCTGGGAACGGGAAGAATGAGGTTCCTATTGCAGCCCCCTGCCAAAGGTTTCTTGACATGGTCCTGGGCAATTCCCTTAACAACTCTCACGCACCTCGTGGGACTGAGATGAAAGTGGTTCCCTTACTTTATAGAGGATATTCCAGGGCATATTTATTTATGATTGTGGAGTGCTTTGGTGTAGTGTGGAAAGAGGTGGTAGAAACAGATACATTTCATGGTAAGAGAGGTACTGGGGGAAGCCTGATCACATTCTCTTTAGGCATGCGAAGTAATGAACAGCACTGACCATCGGTGATGATCCTCACCTCCTTGTGTATGATTCAGCTAGCGTATTCATCCACATAAAGGAAGCTGTTTGTATGTAGCTGCTCTGAATAACCTGCTCTGGTTGCAGACGTTGCTGCTCACTGCAGGGGGGTTGGACTGGGTGAGCTTTGAAGGTCCCTTCCAACACAAACCATCTTTCTTATAGATCCCCTTGAACTACCAAAAGGCAGCACTAAGGTCTCCCTGCAGCCTTCTCTGCTCCAGGCTGAAGCCCCCCCAGCTCTCTGCCCTCTCCTCCCAGCAGAGGGTTCCACCCTCCCAGCATTGCTGGGGCTCCTCTGGCCCCGCTCCAG
>NW_010429886.1:0-5744 GCF_000710305.1 Buceros rhinoceros silvestris | reverse complement strand
CCCCACCACCTCCGGGTCTCGGCGGGGCTGAGGAGCCCCAAGCTGGCCCCAGCCCTGCAGGGGGGTCTCCCCAGAGCAGAGCTCAGCAGAGGGGCAGCATCCCCTCCCTCGAGCTGCTGCCCACGCTGCTGGGGATGAGCCCAGCACACGGGGGGCTTCTGGGCTGTGAGTGCACGTTGCTGGCTCATGTCCAGCCTTTCACCCACCAGCACCCCCAAGTCCTCCTCTGCAGGGCAGCTCTCCATCCCCGCCTCCTCAGCCTGTGCTGATACTGAGGATTGCCCCAATCCCTGTGCAGGACCTTGCACTTGGCCTTGTTGAACCTCAAGAGGTTCACATGGGCCCACTTCTCCAGCTTGTCCACGTCCGTCTGGATGACATCCCACCCCTCAGGTGTGTCCCTGCACCACTCAGCTCGGTGGTGTTGGCAAATTTACTGAGGGTGCAATTGACCCCACTGTCTATGTCACTGATGAATATATTAAACAGAACTGGTCCCAGTACAGACCCCTGAGGGACACCAGTTGTCACCAATCTCCATCTGAACATCAAGCTATTGACCTCTAGATGTGACCATCCAACCAGTTTGTTATCCACTGAACAGTTCACCCATCAAATCCATCTCACTCTAATTTAGAGAGAGAAGGATGTTGTGGGGGACCATGTCAAAGGCTCTACAGCAGCTGAGATGGGCAACATCCATAGCTCTTCCCCTGTCCACTGATGCAGTCGCTTCATGACAGAAGCCACTAGGCTGATGAGGCAGGACTTACCCTTGGGAAGCCGTGCTGGCTGTCTAAAAGGGATGAAGATGATCACAGAGTGATGAAGAAAGTTGTCTGGAATCTTTGAGTAAGATAGAAACTTTCCTAACTTATTAACTCACGCCTCATCGTAAAACTGCGTTCCTGCTAGGAAAGGATCAGGAAATTTAGGCAGAAAGAGTTTACGTCTAGTGAAACTTTGTCAACAAAGAGGTGTTACTGTGACTTTACATGGAACCTGGTGTCATCTCCTTCAAAACTGTTGCATTGGCAGATTTCCACAGATTAATTTCTGCCAAACCAATGTATATTCAAAGCCATCCCAAGATATATCTATGCAGAGCTGTATCATCCTATATGCATACAGTCTGAGGCCATCATGTCTGCCTCTGGTGCAGAAGGGCCATTGGCTGTTCTCAGAGACAGAACAATCCACCAGACAGCCAAATATGTTGATACATTTGAAGTCCTGAAGTCCATCAAGATTGGACAACATCCCATGATGTCATTGATGCATGAGAGGAAACCTTGAGTTTTCACAGTATGCTTTCCATACTGGTCAGAGGGGACATTTGAAATCAGGGACACGTAGCACCTTCTTTTTCCACTGCCCTTCTGTGACATTTTCATAACATTTGTGTACTAAGAAAGGAAAAAAATAAAACAAGAGCACATTTGAGGTTTCCAGATATTCTTGTCATAGGGTCATTTATGTTAGGATAGATTCTGAGGTGGGTTTCTTTACATTCCTGAAGCCTTTGTTCATTGTAGCTCTGGAGAGTATCTACAGCCCGCAAAGAGACATCTCATCACATGCTAAATAGCCTGGATGTATTTCTCTATATTTCTCACAGATCAGGCACTCACCCTGAAACAAAAAACACCTGTGTGTGCCTGGCTAGAAACATCAGGTTCAAGCTAGAAAGGCAAACATTGCTGAATGCTGTGCGCTTTGTCTTTGTGGTGTGTGTTTGCACACACGCATGATCTACTCTCCTTTGTCTGTGGAAAGGAGATCTCTAATATGAGCCTTAAAGGAAAACGCGTGTAGTGGGGTGTGATCACGAGTCGAAACATTTGGTTTCTCTGTTTCTTCTCGTTGTAGACCTGTTATGAAATGTGCAGAAAAAGCTTTGAAGACGTGTCTACCTATGAACTGAAGATAGGTTTGTAACCCCCTGAATCCAGACGGCTCAGGAGGTGGGAGTTATAGGGATAAAGTAATTTAAGTTTATGTGAGCAAATAGATGACTTGCCCAGGAGGGTCTGTGCTAACATTACTGTGAGCTAAAACCTTTACCATCTGCGTAACCTTTGTGATTGTCTGTGGTAACTAATGCCACCAGGTTGGTTACACCATTTGTCAATCTGATGGAGCTCTAGCGGCTCCATCAGAAAGCACATGGACATGTGAGACCACATTTTCCACAGAGGAGAGTTTGAAAATCCTCAAACAATTGCTGGAGCTCAAAAGTTGTCACACTCCATTATGTGCAATTCACCCCACACCCATTTTCCTTCCCGCATTCACATTTTTTGCATTTTTTCCCTCCTATTTTCAATCTGTTTGCTATTTTCTCCATGTTCCCATTGTCAGAGCTGAGCTCTGGAAAAGAAGAACGTTTCCCACCGATTCTTCCTGCGCCTGCACAGGACAGAAGCGTTCTGGCTTTGACTTCTCTTGGGAGGACATTTTATCTTAAGCAAATATTGAATTTCTGGGATTAATATACCAGCTGGTTAGGAAACAAACCAAGCCAGTTCCAAGAAGCATTTGCTTACTGATAGCAAGCACGATACAGTGTGCTGATTGGGCCTTGATGACTTCTAATGATAGAAGACCAAACTATAAACATTAGTAATCTGCAAATTTGAAATCAGTGCTTCAGCTGCTCTGGCAAGCTACAGTGATTTGCATTAGCAAATGTCCTAGGCTCAGTCCACAGGGTTATTTAGGTACCTTACTCCTAGCTAACTGCGTTGGCTGTTGAGCATGAGAATTAAAGTCAGATACAGACACAGATGCAATTCCATGGCCTTGAATATGCCACCAAGTTGAAATCAAGTAAAATCCTGATGCGAAGGTAAAATTACCAGAGTAGGAACAGATGTTCTGCTTATAAGGGTAAAGGTTTTGTTCCTTATATTGCCACAGAGATTTTTATAGACTCTAACAAACCATTTCACACTTTTGAGGATGGTCTTCCCTACCTATGAAAAGAAGTCAGACATATTTTCTTATCTTACATATTCAGGCTTTTACACAAACTTATCTAACCTTACATATTCAGGTTTATTCTGACAGTGAACCCTGTAATCTTATTGCTGGTTTTGACCATCTGACCTTTCCTGGCTTCTAGTGGGAGTTAAGCCTGTAAAATTCCCTGGACTTAACAGACACCGGCCACAATTCCTCTTGAGTTCCCTAATTAAAGTCAAGAGGAAAGGTAGAGCGTTTTCCTCCACAGCCATAATCTCTCTCGTATTTTGTTTTGCTTTGGTTGTATTGGACACAAGTGGCCTGTGAAAGTCTGTGCCGGGTGGTAGGGCAGGCGACAGGCTTTGGCTGTGACTGTGGCTAGGGAGTGAACATCCCTTGCAGCAGACTCCACAGAGGATTCTCGATCATAGAATTATAGAGCAGTTTGGGCTGGGAGGGGCCTTGAAAGCTCCCCCAGTGCAACCCCCTGCAGGGAGCAGGGACATCTGCACCCAGAGCAGGGGGCTCAGAGCCCCAAGGGCCAACTGACCTGGGGTGGGGCCAGGGATGGGGCTTCTCCCACCTCTCGGAGCAGCCCGCGCCGGGGTCTCACCACCCTCAGCATAAACAGTTTCTTTCTTAACTCTAGTCTGAATGACCCTTTTTTAGTTTAAACCATCACCCCTTGTCCTGCCACAACTGGCTCTGCTAAAAAGCCCCTCCCCATCTTATAGGCCCCTTTAAGTACTGGAAGGCCACACTATGGTCTCCCCAGAGCCTTCTCTTCTCCAGGCTGAACATCCCCAACTCTCTCAGCCCTTCCTCACAGGAGATGTTCCATCCCTCTGATTGTTTTCTTGTTGTAGGATGAGATCCTATGTCTCATTGTAGAAAATAGAAACAGGTACTTTAGGGTAAGGTTAGCTTGATGTCAGACATCAGCTGTAGGAGTTGTGTCCTCAATGACCAAACTGAATATTGCCCTCAGCTCCAATGACTCAACTGAATAGATCTCCCTCGGCTATGAGGGAGCTGTCTCAGATGGTCACGTCTCTAAAGCTCAGTGAAACAAATTCTACTCTGAACTCTATTTCAGATTGAATTTCCATCATGCTTAATGAAGTGTTTGGCATGAAAGCTTTTAAAGCCTTTAATTTCCAGAAGATTGCTGACCTCAGAGAAGAGAGTGACAGCTGGTGAGTGGATGACACTGAGGGAATCATACTCACCACATCCCTCAATTGGTAGACACAAATGTTTTCCTGGGCGGTATAAAACCCCTGAAATACTTATTCATTACACTGATTGTCACCTGTTAAGGTTTTACTTCGAAGTTTCGTGCTTTAGAGAGTAACTTCGTTTTGAACTAAAGGCCCTACATCCACAAAAAAGTTGTCATGCCATCATGGAGCAATTCTTATTGGCTGAGTGACTATAATTCCTTCCATGAGCTGTAAAGCTACACATATGGCTTTATTGCTTCAGAGTTATTTTAATAAGGATTCCCCTTAGGGCTGTCCAGACAGCAGATGGCATCGTACGTGAATATTAAACTCCTGAACTGAGGCTCCAAACCTATTATGAGGCTTATAAAAATACACCTGGAGGCTTTAGGTGAAGTGGGAAACCAGGAGGTTCGCAGTGCAAACAGACATTGCTGAATGCACAGATAGAAAAGGTCCCTTTTCATTTCCCAATGACTGACTTGTCTCTGACTTCTTTTTACGAGTCCCGGGACAGAGCTAAACGCTCTCTCATTTCTTGAGCTGCCAGTGCTTTGTGCCATATAAATTTCAAGACAAACCACTCATTTTTTTTGTTGTTGTTGCTGTTTCGGTTCTCTGTTAGTTGCTAGAGGGCAGATATGGAGTCGTTTGATAAACAAATATTCTGTAGTGATACTGATTTCCCTTCCACACAAAACCTGATGAATCCAGGAATAAACAAATAAATAAGAATCTACCTGTGTGGTTGTGAGCAGTAGGAGGCTGGTGATACCCAAGCCCAGCAGCAGCAGAAAGTCTGCAGTGCCCTACAACACTATCTCCAGATTATATCCAGAAATGCTTTTCACAGAACCACCGAACCGTTTGGGCTGGAAAAGCCCTTTCAGCTCCTCCAGTGCCCCCGTTCCCCAGCACTGCCAGGTCCCCCCTGACCCCTGGCCCTCAGCACCACCTCCACACGGCTGGGAAACCCCTCCAGCCATGGGGACTCCACCACTGCCCTGGGCAGCCTGCGACAGCCCTGCACAGCCCCAGCGGGGAAGAGATTCTGCCTCAGGGACAACCTCAACCCCCCCGACACAACTGGAGGATGGTTCCTCTCGTCCTGTTGCTTTTCTACCAACCTCTGTGCCCTTCTACTTGGTCATAGCACACTCGGTTTTGGTTTCTCGGTTAAGTTAGCAGTTAAGCAGAAAGAGTGGAAGGTGCACAGGAGCAGACGTTAAATTATCTGCCCAGGCCTTCGAATGGTTTGCAGTGGCTTTGACGGTAAGTTCATTAAATGATTCACGATCAATAGTTCTTTACATATTGCAGGAATTAGCAGTAGTATGAACAAAGGAGATGTGTCAGAGTGCTGTGCATTGCATTGAAATCCCGTTGAAATGTGGCAAATTAAAAAAAAAAAGGAAAAAAAGGAATTAAAAAAGAAAGAAAAAGCTGAAACCACCTATTACTCATCCTGCCTCCAGACTTCTCTCAGGAAAACCAACAAAACATTCATATGATAATGGAGATGTCCAGGCTGGAGCATGTCCAGAGAAGGGCAATGGG
>NW_010429885.1:49261-49807 GCF_000710305.1 Buceros rhinoceros silvestris | reverse complement strand
AGCCCAGGGTAATGCTGCCTCTGCGGGTGCTCGCGTCTCCCCCAGCCCATGTGCATGTAACGCTGCGCCTCTGCCTCCCCTGCCCCCCGTGTGCCTCCCCACCCCGGCGGGGCTGTCGCTGTCTTTGTTTCTCTGTTTGCTTGCGGGTTTGGAGCTATGCGTGGCGAGTGCATTGTGGGTTTGCCTGGGAGCGTGGTATCTGCGCTGGCTTATTGTGGGGTTTCTGTGTTCCTGGCTTGCTGGGTTTGCTTAGTGGTTTGGCTTCGTTTGTTTCATCTCCTTCTCTCTGTTTTGGGGATCTCTGTGTTTGTTCTTTCCTGTGAGTTTGCAGGTTACTCCATTATTTCTTCACATCATTTCTCTAACAGATTTCCCCAGATTTTTTGGGGGAAAGTTCTGCTTTCCCCCACATCATAAATCTTTCCTCCAAAATAATCAACAGTACATTAACTTCAACAATTCTAGGCTGGTTGAGAGCATAACCCAAACTCTTCTGTGGGGAAGGGATGCGCTCCCCCCCCCCCCCCCCGTAGACTACCACCCACC
>NW_010429885.1:47306-49179 GCF_000710305.1 Buceros rhinoceros silvestris | reverse complement strand
GGGATGCGCTCCCCCCCCCCGCCCCCCGCAGATTACCAGCAGCTGCATGTTTTAAAAGCCGAACTGAGGCTGTGCAGGGAGATAAAGTGGAGCCTGCAGGGACTGGATGTGGGAGCAGTTGTGAAAAAAATGAAAGTTGGCGCATCTTTTGCACCACCTGTATTTTCAGGGTGTAACTCTGCTCAGATTGTCTCCCCGCACCCAGTTTGGGGTTGTGTTCCTGTAACCCCCTTTACCCGCTCTGGCCCAGAGCGCTGAAGGCAGAGAGCTGCGACCAGAGCATGCAGAGGGACGTCGTTTCGAGATTCCTTTCAACATGGATGCTGCTTTATGGCTTTTTTGTTTTGTTTTGTTCTGAAAAAACCTGAAAAGTTGCGTGGTTCCCCAGAGGAGCAGCCGTGGGTGCCGAGAAGCCGCTTGCTGAGGTTGGAGCTGAGCGGTGTGTGAGATTAGCGGTGGCACGGAGCTGTGCAGGGCCCATGTGACTGCGGTGTACATTGGAAGAGGAAGCTGTAGAGGTCAATGCAAAGGCATTGTGCCAGACTCTGGCAGCGAGGGAGAGCGCTGTATGGCGGAAGAGTGCTTTTCCAGGAGCCCGAGCCTTGCGGTAGCTGTTGGGGTTGGACAAAAGCAGCCCTGTGAGATTAACAGCAGACATTACATGGCATGGCTCGTTTGGGGATGGAAAGGAAAACTGGGTTTTTTTTTCCAAATACTTTGTAGACCTGTATTAATCACCGCATGTGGCTCTTTCACTAAAACTGCCTTTATTGGAGTGGAAATTGCGTTTAAAGGAGTTCCAAGAAAACAGAGGGGAAATGGGGAAAAACAAGAAAAGAAAAAAGAGTTGCGTGATCCCAGTTGCATCTGCCTTGGGATTTTCTCACAAAACTGAATTTTAAGGACTTTGATTTGACAGAGAATTCAGTCCTGTTATTTCCGCTCTAAACAGAAACAGATCGGTGGCTTCAGGTTTAGATTATTGAATGCCAAGGAATAGGTAAAACTGGCTCATTCTGAGGCCATTTGTGCTCCTTCAGCATATCTGAGTACGAACAGGTAATTGTCGGTAGGTAGCACTGTCTTAGGATGTTGCGTTAGGGTGATGTGCTTTACATCTGACCTTTAGGAAACTGGAAATCATCAATTCCACAAGGGTTTGATTTTTTAACTTTAAAACAACATTAGCCTCTCATACTCAAAGCTGCCCACAAACAGAATTTCCTGGTTGTTTTTTGTTTGGTTTATGAGCAATTATTCAACCTGCGACTCTTTGCAGTTTGGCTGGAAGTGAAGGCAACTTCCTTCCTGGGCTTCTCGTATTGTTTTTAAATTCCATCTGACTCGGAATCAACAAGATCATGGTAGAGAAAGCATAAAAGGAGAAATTAAAAAAAAATGTATTTGGGAGGGCAGGACTCATATTTTGAAATGGAGCATATTGAGAGTCTAGACAGCTTCTTGGCTAGCTGTGATTTTTGAAGCATCTGAAATACCCCAGGGGCAGAAAAAGCTCTCTTCCTGCTTCTGAAGGCTAGGAAAAAAAATCAAACATTCCAGAGTGGGCAAGAGGAGAGCCGTGTAATTGCACAAGGAGAGGTTTTAATTGTGAGATGAAGGCGCAGGACCTTTTTTGAAGCCCACAAATTGACTGTCTTCATGACAGCATTGCGTATCATTCTGTCAACTCCGGCTCGGGATGTGGTTGCTAGGCAGCGGGCTCTTATGTACCTATAGTCTCTCTGATTTGCCAGCCTTCCGCAGACACATGGTAAGGTCCTTTCCAGCCTATCATCTAGAGGGACTTTTGCACGCCGTCTGCATACTGCTGAGATTCTCTCTACCTGAATGTGATGAGAAAAAGACACAGTTA
>NW_010429885.1:40454-47175 GCF_000710305.1 Buceros rhinoceros silvestris | reverse complement strand
CCCTTTGTTTTTTTACCAATCCCCTCCCGGTACTGTTTCCATAACCCCCCTCAAAAAAAGCCCCAAACCAAAACAAAAAAAAAGCCGTGAAACGGAGACCGGAACAAGGAAAAGAGGTTAGTGGGTTAAGTGGTGTGTGTTTCCTGCGTTTGCAAAGGTGCCTATAGTGAGGAGGGCGGCTGTAATTCGGCCATTAGTTACAGATGGTGGCTGGAGGCTTGAGATTCATGCAGCAAGATCAGAGCTCTTGTATCTCGTTCCAACGATGCCGACTTTAAACTGCTTTGAAAACCTGAATCAAGACGGCATAAAAAATAGTGGATTTGATGCTTAGCGATGCTGCCAGCTGTTTCCTTTATGTGTTTCAATGCAGAAATGCCTAGAAATGTGAACAAAAAGGAGTTAATTTGCAAAACAAGGTTTCTGTCCCCCAATCCTTGCAAAAATGGCATTAGTGGCAAGTAGGTAAAGAACATTCAGGAGGATTTATGAGCAAATTAGATTTTGGAAAACTTTGCTCTTTGAAGCAATTTGTGTACAACTTTTGGTGAAGGTTATGTCTGAGAAGCGGTGAAGGAGAGCGTTAAACAGATCACCCCGGGGACTGGCAGTGCCATAGGAATATTTGTGAGCAGCATAACTTTTAATGTTTTTCTGTGCCTTAACTCTGAAAGCTTTCGTTCCTGTTGTATGAAGAGCAAACTCCAGCACGGAGATACGCATTTTTCAGCAGAAACCTAGTTATGGTTACTTCACGAGACAAATCACAGCCCTGTAAATGCAGAAACTCAATTGGTGGCAACAGTATCGCACATGCAGTTAACCTCTGCAAATGAAGATGTGAAAAATACTGTTTCAGGCTGATCCATTTTTGTCCTTCCCTCTGCTTACAGGTACTGTTTGATGAGTGTGAAAGGATGCTTCACTGATTTTCATATTGATTTTGGTGGCACTTCAGTGTGGTATCACGTTTTCCGCGGGGGCAAGGTAGGTGAACCTTGTTTGATATTTCATTTTATCTCTCTGTGCTTCTTATGGAGGGGAGGCCTTGCTTTCTTTTATTTTTATCCTTTTTTTTTCCCCTCTTTTTTTGGGGGGGCGTGGTCAGCCGTCAGTCTATTTCATCTGGCTTTGCTGATGGACATGGAGTTTGCTGAACTGGGAGGACACCATTCACCGTTACGAAACAAACAAATGATTTCTGTGAAATACCAGCTGTTATTTGCTGTTGGTGGTGCTTTTACACTTTCTGTTGCTGTGTGGTTTAGAAGTGTCTTTCAGTTACAGTGAGTGTGTGGCTGTGTGTACCTTGGTTGGGTCAGCGTGCCCTCGCAAGTCTCCTGCTGTAGCTGAAATATTACAGGATGCAGAAGCGTTAAAATATGGCTGCATGCACATCTTTACTGTTTGAGGTTGCTTTTCCCAGTTCTAGCAGAGGCAGTGCGTGGTGGGAACTGGCATAAACAGAGCAGACTGAACACCTCGGTGGTACCGGCACTGCTCATCTACATAGTCCGGTGAAGTTGTACTCAACCAACGCACCGTTTCGAGCTGAGAGTAAACCGTGCTGGCATCTTCAGAGTAAGATGTTTCATGGGAGAGAGATGGCGATTGACAGTTCCCTTACCGCTTCCAGCACATGGACTAATTGCTCCTGCTGTCTGCTCCGTGCCTCTCTGTGCACCACCTGGAAGACACGTGTTTGATGCAGAAAGCAGGCTCGGTGCTACGCGTTCGTTTGTCTGATACGTGATCACCTTGTTGGAATCTCTCAGCTATTTATTTCTGTTGACAGTTGGTAATAGTTAAATCTTTGGTTTATTTTTAGATCTTCTGGCTGATTCCGCCTACTCTGCAGAATCTAGAACTTTATGAAGAATGGGTTCTCTCTGGAAAACAAAGTGATATCTTTCTGGGAGACAGGGTGGAACGATGCCAAAGAATTGAGCTGAAGCAAGGCTATACGTTCTTCATTCCTTCAGGTATCGCTTGTTAACTGACCGGGTTTGGAATTGCTGGAATTGTGTTTGACTCACAGTTCTCTGTAAAGTAATTCTTTGTATCTAAATGCCATAGTGACCTCTGTTTGCTGTGGCAAAAGAAAGGCTGGAGACTGAATGCACTGAATTCTCCAGAAACTGCCCCATCCAGACGGATGAAAACTGTGCTGAGGAAGCGTGTGCAGCAACCACTTGTGCTGTACCAGGGAAAGGGAGAGAGGCCTTGGGTCTCTGGGACTGTCAGTCCACATCGGAGTCAGGCTGACTGTTGCTGTGGGCTTTCTTGGAAAAGCATTCTTCTGTTTTTGTGGTCTCTTCTGGCAGGTTTCACCTGCAGCTCAGTAACCTGCTTCTTCACCTCTGTCTGTAACCAGAGTGGGGCTCGATTCCCTGATACAGCCCAGTGGATTCCAGTATGTGGAAGAGCAGGTGCCGCCTGCCCTCAGGGTTGCTTTCTGGGGAAACAACTTTATTTTATTGTCATAACTCTTCAGATTTTCTGCTGGTGGAGATTGTGCTGAATCTGGACCTCTTCCAGTAGCCCATCCACACTTAATTTTTACACTGCTGCCCACCTCAGCAACTGTGTTGCATGATTCAGCCTCCTTTCGCCAAGCAACCAAACAGTTGCTGCTTTGAAAGCTGGTGGCTTCAGCCCTTTCTGCTCCTGCCTGAACTGGGTTAAGGATGGTGCAATCTGTAACACTCGTCATTGAAGGTGATATCAGGCTTTGCTTTCTTCAACTGTTATTGGACCATAAGTTTGTTTATAATGGTATCACAGATTGCTCTGAGTAGTGGATCTTACCAGGGACATAAATACAGGCAGCCTTTCCATAGGACAGGAAGGCAGCTCTAGACAGCTCTGGAATTACTCCGTGGAGATAGGATTATTATTTTTTAATCCAGGAGTCAGAGGGAATGCAGGTCATGTGAAGACAGCGACAATGTTCCTGCCAACCAGGGAGCGTTGATAATATCAGTTGAAGGCCATAAATTGGCACATTTGTATTTGATAAGAATCAGCCTGGGAGGTGACAGGCAAAATGACTTTGAGGGTGGAGGAGTTAATCCATTAAAGGAATTGGGTCTTCCCTTGAAACAGGTCAGAATGTGCCGTCTCTGTTTGAACTGGGTGTTTGTGCCTGTGCTGTTTGCTTAGATCCCATTGCTGCATCTTCCTATTTATCTTCCTTCCCTTGTGAAGAGCCTCCTACGAGTAAGACTTTCTGCATGTTGGTTTAGTCATGCTCGGCAGCTGGAACACAGCAAGTTGTGGGAGCTTCTGCAGGATACAAGTGGAACATGGTGGCTGAGGTGAAGCGATTCCAAATGGGATTTTTGACTATAGTTTCTGGGTTTTTAGGAAAGCCCAAAGTACAGAAACGCCAATACCTCAGACACTGCAGGCTCTGTGCCGCGTTTGAAAGGCATGTATGAGTAATTCCTCTGTAAGACCTCATGGATTCCAGGGTTTTTGCTCTGCTTTATTTTGGTTAGAAAACTTACTTGCAAATCCCTTATTTACATGAAAGGGCATTATTTCTGTGTTTGCTTTGAGAGCAGGGAAATGCCTAATTAAAGGCTGTTCCAGGTCAGCGAATCCAGCATAGCTGTGTAAAACTGATCAGTTCCTATGCCCTCTTTGCTCTGGTTCGTGTGTGTATCACGTTAGTTATGGTTGGATGTGTTTTGTATGTACTTCATAAGTGTTCAGGTTCTGATAATAGGTGCCTGTAAAACCAACATGTCCCATACTTGCAGTTGAGCCTGATGAACCCTTCACCAATTCATCTATGAGGAAAATACCTTTTTCTTAGAGGTCTGGTCACAGTGTAGAGCGATACAGCTAGTACTCTGCTGGACTGTGAATGGGAACGTTTCAGCAAAGGACCTGTACCATAAGATATCCCGCTCTGCTCCTGTTCACAAGTTTTGGGGGTGGTCCTAGGAATGCGATTATACCATTGCAGTGTAAGGATGAAGGAGGTGGAGGAGACTCTGTAGCAAGACACATGAGAGAGTGAGATCATGGGGAGGTGGAAGATCTCTCTGAGAATCTAGGATCAGCAATAGATCCAGCAAATCCCTGAAACCACAAACCACTTGGACAGGAATTGGAATTATTCTTACAGAAGGTGTAATTATAGTGTAAATATAGGCTCACCAGAGTCTCAGGGTATTTTCCTCTCCATCACTGCCATCATCCTTTCAGGATTAAGTTTAAACCAGGTAATTTCTACCTGTTCTTCTACCTGCAAAGTGCCAAGAAGCACAATCCCAGCTGTGGTATTGAGGAGAGATCGAGCAAAGTATTATCAGCACCATGAGTTGTTATGGGCCAGAGTACGTCTTGCAGCATTTCAGGAGTCTCTCCTAAGTGTCGGGTGGGGGGGAGTAAGCTGGGATTCTGAGGGACACCGTGTCTGGGTCCTTGTGTGGCAGGCAAGTTGTGCTCCTGATGGCCCCAGGGGGCTTCTCCAACCAAGTGATGCACTGTTACACGTTCTCACCTCCCACTTTACCAGTTCCCACTGATGAGTCAAGGATGATCAACTCTGGTAAAGTCTGCAGTGAAGGGATAGAATCAACTGGAAATCTGGCCTTTTCCTTTAATATGGTTGGTTAAGCCGATGTCATTGTTGATGAAGTACTACATGCCATGCTGAGGTTTATGGCCAGATGTAGATTCAAGATGTTAAACCAGCTGAAGGTTCAAGAGGGAAGGAAGCTATAGCTACTACCACTGTTAGTGAATGGTTATTATTTTTCTGTAGAAATCTTGACTGTTGTTTTCCCAGGATGGGAGAGAACTTGTCCTTCCTTATGCAGGAAGACATTAGTAGAGATTGCAACAGCCCCAGAGTGTTTGCACTGTGTACGTTACCATGAACAGTGTTGCATCTCTCACATTAAGTGCTCCAGACAGATGAAATTTGGTCAAGGTAGCAGGTATCTTGCCCTGGTGTAGCACACAGTGGATGCTGTGTGTCTGACCCACCTGCCAAAGAGAAGGGAAATTGTTACAGAGTGTGCTTCTCTCTTCAGGTACAAACTGTGATGATCTGGAAGAGGAAAAGCATAATCTCAGTGCTCAGTTACTGTCTCAGGAAGGAAACAACAGCATTTTATCAGTCACAATCAAACCTGGAGCTTGTCCACTACTATGCGCGCTGTAGCTCCGTTCTGGGTGTCCAGGAGTGACTTGCAGGGAGGATGTGTGAAGTGTTTGGAGCCCGCTGCGGTGGTGTTACAGAGAAGTACTTCAGATTTCTCTCATCACTGTGCTAGGGACACACAGAACCAGTGTTTGGGCAGCATCCCAAAGATCTCCACCGCTCAGGGTTACTGTAGGCACATGTTTCTGGCTGTGTGCAGCCACTCCTTCTCTTAGGTCCCTATTGCTCCCCTACAGCCTGTTGGAAATTCTGCTCACAGAGTTAAAGCCAATGTGTTACCCAGTTCTTTAATACCGTAGTACTTCTCCTTTTACTTTATGCGTTTTTCTCTGTTTACATCACTGCATTGTGTATTATGTAATGGGGCCAGAAGGTAGCATATCTCCAGATCCAGGAGGATGGCAGGCTATTAAAATCGGGGTAGTACATTTTTTGCAGGCAGTTGTGTGTAGCTGCCTGGCTATTTTTGGTTGCTGGTAGCTGTTCCCATTTTGGGAGCTTCCAGTGCCATTGGTGAAAGCGCCATGCCTGGAACCTTAAGGGACCAAGCAATGAAGATCAGTGGACAGGACCAGAGAGGAGAGTTTTTTGCCTTGAGCTTTCGGGTAGAATGTGATGGCATAACGTTGGATTTTTAGTTCTGTTCCTCTGTAGTGCTCTACCTAATTCTTACCAAATGATGGAAGATGGAGAGTTGCTGTATTACTTGTACTACCAGGGCAAAACAACTAAGTTTTTTAACTTTTAAAATGAAAACATGTTTTCTGGATATATTTGGTTGTGGGCACTGTTATGAAGTAATCATTCATCTTTTGAGTGAGAGA
The DNA here is from genome assembly GCF_000710305.1 of Buceros rhinoceros silvestris. Classification (NCBI taxonomy): domain Eukaryota; kingdom Metazoa; phylum Chordata; class Aves; order Bucerotiformes; family Bucerotidae; genus Buceros; species Buceros rhinoceros. Next base: position 41,172 of record NW_010429885.1, on the reverse strand, counting down.
AATGATGTTTCATTTGCTGCCAGTGCCCACCCTAAGGTCTTTAGTCACCTTTGATATTTGAGACCTACATATTTCATCTTTTCCAACCCATGCTGCTGAGGATTGCAGGGAAGTCTGATTGCCTTCTCTATCACAAAGCCAAATACCTGTTCAGTTACTGGTGGAAACAGAGGCACCATGGCTTTGGCTTGGAGCTTGTAGGCTGTTTGCCCCATAGCTGTGTAGGTTAATATTCTTTTTTGTTTTTCTCAGATGGATGATTGCATCCTTGAAGATACAGTAGGAATTTGCAGGTTCCTGAAATCTTCTAACAAGTTTGCCATGTTTAATAATACTTATTTTATAAAATTCGAAAGATAATGAGATCATATCTTTCTTTTAACTGTGCAGAAAAGCTTTTGTTACTGTTAATTTCACCTTCTTGATTTACTAGAGATAATAACATCTAAATAGTCAAGTGTGTCTTAGGAGTGGTGGAATAGTTTGTCACTGTAAATCAGCTATTTCTGCTCAGTGTTGGCTTGGTTTCATAAACTGGGGTTTATGAAGGAAGAATGAGCTAGGCCTGCCTTCACTCAGTCCTTACCAGTGTCCACACAGGCTGCTTCGGAGCTGATCACCCACGAGGAAGAGTTTTCTAACTCATGGCTAATCCTCAGAGCCGCACACTGTATGGCTTTCTCTCATCTGTAGAATTTAATTGTTGCTTTAGATAATG
>NW_010429885.1:39105-40339 GCF_000710305.1 Buceros rhinoceros silvestris | reverse complement strand
CAGCAGGTGCTTTTGTTTGTACCTTTCATCCAAAAATGGGCAGTATCTTAATTCCACTGACTTCGATGCTTTCCTTAGTCCTTAGTCTATTTGTTCTGATACTACTCTGGTGCTTTTTTTAGCGTTAAGGATAAAATTAAATTTGTAGCATTTGAAGTATTTGAGAATATTACAATTTTTGAGAGTATTACCAAGGGGAGAGATGTTACCTCCTGTCTTGCAGTAACCCATGAAGCATATGGGGTTGTGCAGTAGTACCAGGGCTTATGTGAGCAGTAAAAAGCAGTCAGTGAGGAGAGAACTGGCGTCACTCAGTTCAGAGCTGTCGGTATCGGAGGCCGTGCAGCAAGTTGGAAGATGCAGACGTATACGAGCAGACATGGCAGGCTGTCCAGCATAGACGTCAACAGGCCGGTCAATTCATCCGGTAGAAAGTAGTGGCGTAGCTGAAGGTGGGACAGGCGGGATGAACGGTGTGGAGGACATTAAACGATCCCCTCGGCTGTCCTTTGGGACTTACACGTACGTGCAGCTTGCTTCCGCTCTGGAGGTCTCTCTTCCCCTTCAAAATCCTTGGTAACTGGGAAGCTTAGAAGATGGGTGGTGTTTGCAAATGGTCACAATGAACGTTCATCCTCCTCAGTGTATTCCTGAGTTGTGCTTGTATCTAAGCTCTGGGAATGAACTGACTGTGCCATCCAAGTTCCTTTGATCTCAGAGCTTATTTCCACAATAAATTACCCCCATGGAAACTGTTTCCTGATTTCTTCTCGTCTGTTTCCTCCTACTTCTGCTTTTCTGGTGCTGGCCTTTTCAGTTTTTGCTCTGTACAAATCCTGGTTAATATTAGAACAGGAGATTTTTTTTTTTCCCCTGTGTAAGTTCTGTGCCAATCTTCCTGTGGTTTCTATCTTGTCAATTCTCCATCTTTTCTGTCTAATCTTGCCCTTATTGCCCTGTGTCCTTGCAATATACCTCTTGATGCTTGTGGCTCTGCAGTTTCAGTGTTACACCCTCACTCTCCAGGCAAGCTGGAACTATTTTGGGATGCACAGACTGAAAAATGTTGTACAGCTGGTGGCCAAAATCTGTCTTAGGAGCAGATGACTCCTCTGACAGGTCTGTGTCCTGTAGCTGGCGGAGGGGCTGTGAGCTGGATCCTGCATGTAGGAGGGCATGAACTGCTGGAGATCTGGGCATTCCCTGGGGCTCAGCTGTGTGCCTAGCTCCACCC
>NW_010429885.1:23407-38995 GCF_000710305.1 Buceros rhinoceros silvestris | reverse complement strand
AGGGATGGCACCCATGGACATCATCCTGACCCATCTCTGAGCTGTGCCTGGATGTCCCCCTGCACCCTGCTGTGGCTGGAACTTTACTTCCAAGGACTTTACGGTTAACAGCTTTCTGTTTGTTGCTTGGTCTCTGGTTTATTTTTATTTTCCCAACTCTGATGGATTTTAGTGCTTCATTATTACAGGCTTTTGCTACTGAGAGCTGTGTCATAAAAAGCAGTATTTTCAGTCTTGTTACTAGAAATATGTGCATCGTGAAGGACCTAGTGTTTAGTTAGTTCAGGATTTAGGAGCTGAAAGTACTAGTTGTTTGTAAGATGAATTTAGGCCTGAATTATAAATGTAAGTAGGGTATTAAATACATTATTCACAGAACCAGAGATTGTCTCAGATGCTTTATGGAAGACTTTCAGTTTGCAGCTCTGCCAGCTCTTCAGCAATACAGGATCGAAACCATATTCATGTTCGTTAATCTTTCTGTTGAGGGTTTGTCACACCTGGGGTACCATTTGTTTGGGCATTGGCTCGAGCCAGTGATAGACTGACCCCGTGTTTCAGCACCTTTCCAGTACGTTAGCTTTGGGGATCCAGCAACAGATTTGCTTCAGCACATGGTTTCCATTCTTTCCCCCAACCACATAAATCTTTGATTGCCCAGTGGCCTCAGCTTCCTTAGCCTTGGAACTTTTGTCCTTCCCCAAGACTAAGATCAGAGAGATCATTTATTTTTCCAGTCGTTTGCTCTTAGTACAGACTGGTATATTTCATGTGAGGTGAAACACTCTTCAGCTGTGAAGAGTTTTTATAGTGTTGATGTATGTAGTTGCCACGCTACACTTACCTGAAAAGAAAAAATCCTCTCTAGATGGTTGTTCTTGATTTGGAAGTAATAAACAGGCTGGATCGTTGTGAGTGACTCTGTAACTGAAAGGATACTAACTGGAGCAGGAAGGATGCAGAAATACCGAGAGCTGCCAGAGCTATAAGCCACCTGCTTTTTTATATGCATCGCATTTGTCATGTGGAATCAGACCTGTAAACTGACTGAGCACTGGAACAGGTTGGCCATAGGGGTTGTGGAGTCTCCATCCCAGGAGGGACTGGAAAACCATCTGAACACAGTTCTGGGCAGCTGGCTCTAGGTGGTCCTGCTCAAGCAGGGGAGTTGGACCTCCAGAGGCCCCTTCCAACCTCAACTGTTCTGTGATTCTGGAATTCAGAAAAATGTATCCAGAGTGATGAGCTTGCGTTTCCAGGGAGAAAATTTGAGTGCTGATTTATTTTCTTTCCTCTCCTTCCTACCAATATGCCCTTAAAGGAAACCCCAGTTCTGCCATCTGCTGTGGCTCAAGGACTTCTCAGATACAGCTTTGCAGGCCTTTATGGTCTAAAGATCATTGCGGAGGAGAGCTTTCGTGGCTGCGAGCTGGAGAACCCTTTAGGCTGAATGGCATTTTCTGGCTCCCTCACTGATCGTGGAGTGAAGGAAAGCTGCCACAGCTTTAATGGAAAGTACTGCGCAGTTAGGAGAAAATTGACTGCCCCCTGTGTTGCTTTGCTGTCTGCTGGTTTATAAATTGTAATGCTTTTCATTAAAAAAGAAGGGAGAAAAAAAAAGCGTCAGGTCTCTGTGGGTCCCAGATCATTAGCAGGATCAATTCCTTTTTCACTGCGGAGATCAGAGGCTACAGTCTTGCATAGCCAGTCCTTCAGCTGCCGACATACCACGCAAACAATGCCGGAGCAGAAGAGCTGGTGTGTGGCTGCCTGAATTGCCTGGATTTTCATCCTGATAGAAAATTCTTCCCTCGTTCTGGAGCCTGTGAAATGAATTCAGTCCCTTGCAGGACAGGGTCAGAACAGTCTCATCAGCTCCAATACTAGAAATGTTCAATCCCTTAATGTGGGGCTTGCGGTGAAAATGATTTTGTGGTTGCTTCAGGAATTTGATAATAGTACATGAAACTTTCACCTTTGAAGGAGGGCTGGTGGCAGTTGGAGGCTGTTGCCATCTGAAGATGTGCGCTCTGGTGCTGGTGTGGAAGAAGTTTGGTGTGACTCAGTCCAGTTCTAAGCCGTAGCCCACCACTGCTAACATGATTTGCAGCCTTGCTGGAGGTGCCAGTAAGTACATCTGAGAGCCAAGTGTATTGAACAGACTGACTTTACTTCTTAGTCATGGGTGTGGTTGAGTCACAAGCTTGCATGCTCTCAGTAAACACCGTAACTGTTCCGTGAATAAATAGAAGAACTCAATTTAGAGGGTTGTGAGACTGTACATCAAAAGATGCTGTTGTTCTGCTACAACTAGTGTTACAATGTGTGGCTACGAGCAAACTGTTTGACTTCCACTGCTGTCACCCCTCAGCCCCTGCAGAATGGGGTTCATGGTGCTGTTAAATTTGGTTATAAATTGCTCTGTAATACTGCATAGCACAAGGCATTCTCAGCTCTTTGCTTTCCCTCTCTAGGGTGGATACACGCGGTTTATACTCCAGTAGATTCTCTGGTGTTTGGTGGAAATATCCTGCATAGCTTTAATGTTCCCATGCAGCTTCGCATCTATGAAATTGAGGACAGAACAAGGGTAAGGATACTTGATTCTCTTTTTATCTGAACAGTTCTTTGGGACTATGATCTGTCATAGTCCTTCCCTCGTATTCCCCTTGGACAAACAAGAACTGAGTGGATCTCCATGTCAGAGTCGTTGAAGCAGGAGGTAAACGTGACGTAATGAGACATTCAAATGTTGGCTGTTTTTAGTGGGATTTACTCATCTGTTTTACCCCACTTCCCACAGACGTGTCCCTTCTGTGTCCTTTGTCTGCCTGCTAAACTTCCATAAAACACCTTCCCTTTTGCACAAAACCATGCTGTGCTTTACAGACCTTTGTAGCAGTACTTCTGGTAACCCCCTGTTCACCCTCTCTGCACACCTGGAATGGTACCAGAGCCTGGAGAACTGGTGGGACTGGGGTGGTTCTGCTCTCCACGGCTGAACTGACAAAGCTGCACGAAAGTTGTGGATGAAATGACCTCTTCTATACTTTGGAGGGTTTTCTGCTACAACGACTCAATACTATGCAAGAGAGTCTGGGGTGGAACTTTAAGCTGGCACAGACACCAGCTGTGGTGTTCATGGGGATTTGGACTGGCAAATGTCAGGAAGTTGCAATTCTTCACCAAAAAAAAATCTTAAAATGGTATGTCTTGGACACCAGTACAGTTCACCTTTACAAGAGGGAACAGTTCTGGCTCCACATGGGCTTTTACCCCAGATGGCTTTCTTTGCGGTGAGAGTGCCCAGGCCGGAAGCAAATATATATTATTCTGAAATGCATCACTGACTCGGTGAGAGGAAGGATGTCCTCCCTCCCCCTAGCCTCCCTTACTTCGCAGGGGGTGCAAGGACTGGTGAGGTTCACACTGTGAAACAGTGGTGGGAGCTGTTGGTTTCCTGGAGTGATTTTAATGACGAGAAGGAATATTAAGCAGAAAAATGAATTCTTAGTGGAAGAGATGAAGACAAAAGCCGAAATTCAGGGGAATTGTAACAGGGAGTGTAGCAGAGCACAGAAGTAGGGACCAGAGCGGAGCTCAGCCTGGCTTTGAATAGGTGTCCCAAGGCAAGAACATCAAGTGCCTTAAGAAAGCGTACAGGGACTTGGGCAGGAGGAAGGGCTCCCTGTGGCTGGACAAAGGTGTGAGGCACAGGAAGGTTTGCAGAGAGACTGTGCGCACGAACCAGCGATACGTGCCGGTGTATGTGCTGCAGGCGCTTAAGGGGCTGTGTGGCTGGATGGATGCTAGCACAGGCAACTTGTGTGGAGAATGAAGAGGGGACTGGGAGGACAGGCCAGTGCCAGAAATGAGTTATTTCCGTCGATGTGTACATGGAAGATGGGAAGGAAATGTTCTTTTTTCTGAAGCTGTGTAAAAGCTGACATTTTGTTCCCCAGGACTTGAGCAACCCCAGATCACACACCTTGGGTTGTAACTGCTCAGTAGTGCTTCATGTCAGACCCTTCTCCTTGGGAAGCTGGGTGCAGCTTTGATCTCCTGAGTTTGTATACCAGGAGGCAGAATTCCCTGTAACAGTCAGATACTTTGGTAACTTTTACAGCCAGTTACATTGAAACGCCTTTTCGGAGGCACTAACACCCTGATCCTATGGGTAGGTTCTGGCGGTGGGTATCTGCCTCTTCGAACCTTCTTGGTTTCTGGAAAGCGATACTGCAGCAGTTGGAAGGCCCAAACCAGGCCTTCACTGTTGTCAGATTAGAGCTTCTTCACGGTCTGTGTAGTCCTTTGTCATTTTTCCTCCAAAAAGACTTTAAAAAAGACCGACAAAAGCCAACAGCCTAGAATTTCCACGACTTCACAGAAACAGCTTCAGCGCTTGTATGTTGCTGTGTGGTAGCAACGTATTATGCACAGCCTGTACCTGTGATCCCAAACTCCTGCTCGTGGGCAGCTGTGAACAGTTGAAGAATAACGAGAATTTCTAGACATAAAATGTAAGCCATGCAACTGAGGCACGCAGAAGTTTGATAAAAGGCAGGAAAGTCAATAGTGTTATTTAGAAATAATAACACACACACCCCCCAACCTAAAAATATCATGCAGGAGTCCTGAAGGGAGAAATGTTTTCAAAATAGGATCCTAGAGTGTACTACTTTATTCACTTTGCCAATCAAATTTCTTCGTTGAAGTAATTCCGTTCAGACACTGGCCACTAAGCAGACCCCGTGCAGTCTGTGGTTCACACAGATCCGCCAGCATGAATGTACTGCAAACGAGTTCCTCATCAGTATCGATCTTCCCATTGTGTTTAGCACAGGAGTAAATTACATGATGTGATTGACAAAGTAATTTGCCACACTCGAGTTGTAATACAGGTGTGTTTCCCCTCCTCATTCTGCACAGAGCAATTTTACGGAGGTTTCACTGTGTTTAAACCTGCTATATAATGCTTAATCATCTTTGATTGCTGATATTCGAAGTCATTTCTATGCTAGGTGTAGTTGTTATTGTCTTAGCAGCGCAGACAAGAATAAATACCTGGTTGAAATGGTAATGCTGATTTACAGCCTGATAAAATTGCCTAGTTTATATACTTGTCATGCTTATTCTAGCTTAATTTCTCATATCCCTGGGAGACTTTCTAAGAGGGTTATAGCCATTTAAAAATAGTTTTAAGGAGTAATAAAAAAGATGTCTATTGTTGGAAACAGCTCCTAATGTGCAATTGAGGTAAACAAATATTCTGCAGCCTTACAGTTTGCGGAGACTCTCATTTTGCAGTCTGGCTTTCCTAGAGGCCAATTAACAGCTAGTCAAATAGGCCAAGCTGTTGAGCTCGCTGCTAGACCAGCTTGAGTAACTGTAGAGCAGGCGGCGGGCAGAGATCCATCATTGTGGCGTCCGGGTGTTACAGCTCGGGATGGCTGAAAAGGAAGAACGTGTCAAACTTCCTCCCAACTCATCTAAATTTAACTGCCTTGAAATACTTGAACACGGGTAGGGACAAAAGCACTCGAAATATATCCGTAAGGTGGTCACTCACAGATGAGGGTGTTTGCTCCTGATGCTGTTTTCTGGAAGGGAAGATGATGTTTAAGTGGATAGATTAATTATTCTGTAAATAATCATGGATTGTTTTTCAATACTGTGATTAGATTGATTAAACACAAGTGGAGTTTGTAATGATTTTACTGCTCATTGTGGAAGAGACTGATACTTTCTTAAGGAAAATGTGTGCCTTGCTTAGGGTTTTTTTGTTTTGTTTTTGGAGGGGAATATAAGTCTCTAAAATAATTTCACTTTGAACTGAAGAAATGGATCATATTCCAGAGAGGATTTTTCTTGCTGTACAGGAATAATTAAAAAATTTATTCAGTGGATTGTAAATTATTAATCACAGAAGTTAGAGCTGGAAATGCCTATTAGATGATCCAGTGTATTTCCCTGCTGGTGGGGGATTTAGTCCTCTGGCAGTGTCTGTATCAGATATTGCACTTCAGATTCATCCCAGAACATTTTTAATTTCTTTCGTTCTTTCTTTTATTCCACCCCCCCCTCTGTAAGAGTTCATTTGACCATAAGTGTCAGTGGAGAAAGTGTGGACACGTACATAAGGCAGTTCCCATCCATTAGAGTTAGTAAACGTCCAAGGATGTCGTAAAGAACGTCCTCCTCTGTACTTAGCCATGAGAGACAAAGATTTTTAAAGCACTGTAGACGTGCTTTCCTGGCACGAGGCACTGTGGGTCTTTGCACGGTATCTCTTGCTACATTAGGGTAGCTCTTACTTCTGAAGCTTTGTGAAAGCAGAGCCTTCTCGGGCAAACAGTGAATTACAGAGGCATGGAGGGATTTGCTGTGGGTTGGAACATTGATAGTGAGGCAATTAGGAACTCAAATTGAATATTAAAGATTGATATACATAATGGGAGCACTGCATGCATTGCCTCCTTGTCTTTCACATTGAATTAACATTGGTAACAACTAAATTTGGTGAAGCTCAGAATCTGTCAACAAATGTTGAGCAATGATGTCTTTAATATTCCCAGGCATGTGGCTGAAAACGTTTTGAAGGCTGAGGGTGGAAGGCGGCTTCCTGTTTGTAAGTCAATTCTTTGCAAATTTTGTTTCCTGCAGTGCTCTCTTGGAAAAATTTGAGTTCCTTTATTAGCATATATTTTAGCATGGCTAATTTCCCCTGTGCTCCGTAATAGTGATAAGTGACTCGATCTCTTCTTTATGACAAATAACTAAACCAAAGGAAAAATATTCTCCGATGCAAAAAGGCCCTGGGGTTAAATGTTCTCACATTGAGGGAGATGTTGTTCAGTTGGTTTTTTCTTTTTTTTTTTTTTTCCCCTTCTTCCTTTTTTGGTCTGTGTGCTTTGTGACAAACTCCTCAGGAAAAGGTTGCAAAAGGTGCAGCATCCCTGGCTGCACGACCCATAGCAACACACAGTTCAGATTTGCCAGCTACGTCTGTGTTGGGTTTAAGAGATCTTAACTTGTGGGGGCTGCATTGGAGAGTTTACGTCCTGCCCTATGATACGTTTAGGGGGAACACACATTTTCCCTTTGATCTGTTTTGTTTTACTGCTAAAAGTGTTTGCATTTCCTGTGCCCTGGGAACAGAGGCAAGTTCTCGTGACAGTCTGCCCTAGGGACAGTTTTCAAGGATGGGCATTCTAGGAACTCACTGATAGGCTCAAGTGGATGATTTAGCACCACAGATGTTCCGATGGTGCCTGCTTTGCAGAGCCGAATGGGGCTTCCCAGCTGCTGTGTTAGTGGTTCTGTTCAGATGGGGCTTTTGGGGTGATCTGGGGTGGTGGTTTGGATTAGGTTTTTTTTTTAAATGGGCTCTCTGAGATAATGCTCGTTCCTGGTGCAGTCCAGCCTTTCATTAAAGGCAGGTGGATGCCTCTTGGCCAGGTGAGCTGTGAATATCGTAGAATGGCTCAAAGCAGTTCCTGTCATGCTGGATGCAGGGCATGCTCACTAGCCTGCCCCACTCTGTGCCAGCGGGAGAAGGAAGTGTGCAGTGTAGCTACAGGCGCATGAAGCTGCATGGCATCCATTTTTTAACAAATCACAGTAAACGTATGTGTGTTCTCGTGTTTTAGGAGCTTCTCGGATTCTTCTTCGATACAGTGACCTCTTGTAGATTGAAAACTGTGTTGGAGGGAAAGGAAACCCACTTTGTTTTCTTTTTAATTTGAAATATTCTCACAGATAGGTAGTGTTGGAGAATAAGCTTTTTGTGTGAGAACGACAGGTCTGAGCTGTCAGAAAAAGTGCACAGCTTGACAGGATCTTTTGTCAAAATCCTGCTTTTCTGTTCTGTTTGTGGCAAAAGCTGATTTGCTCCCAAAAGATGAAGTGTTAACCACATAAGGGATTTTTACTTTAATGTGTAGTTATCAATAATCAAGAATTTGTGTGTTCTTTTGCTTAATCAAATTGTTGTGACAACCATAATTGAAAAAGATGTGTTTCCTGCTTGACTCAATTTAGGTAACGTGGCCATTTTGATAAAAATCATGTCATAGTGTTTAGGAAATAAAAAACACCTTTATTTTAACTTGACTTTTAGTGATGAACATCTGTATGTGACCACCCTATGTTGATACAGTAGGTAAATAATACCGTAGGGGCCATCCATCAGTTTCATGATTTCACAAGGACACAAACCCTTTCCTCTCCCACCACCCCAAGAGGATACAAATTAGTGAACCAAGAAATGATGCTATCATGGCAGGCAGGCAGGCAGGCTCCTCATTTCGTATGCTGAAGGCATACATCTCACTCGGCTCCCACCCTCTCCCCTCCCCCTCCCGCGTACTGTTTGTGCTCTTGATAACACGATGAGAATGATGACTGGCCCTTGTGCTGCAAACTTCTCCCCCTTCCCCATGGACTGACAGTCTTGATCTTGCTTTCAGGTGCACGCCAAATTCCGTTATCCTTTCTACTATGAAATGTGCTGGTATGTTCTGGAGAGATACGTGTCCTGTGTGACCCAGCGCTGCCACCTCAGCAAAGAGTACCAGAAAGAATCAATGTTAATTGGTGAGTGAATCCTTTGAGTGCATATTCAGAACCGACGCTAGCACCTTAGGCTAGATACTGCTTTGGTTTCTGCAAGCAGATTATAAATTGAATTGGAGGACCGCAGAAATTCTGATGAACTGTTCCTTTATTTTGGGGTGGGGAAGGTTTTGACTTAAGCATTTCCACGTACTACCAACCTACTTCGAATTATCTTTACTGAGTTTATATGTTAGCAAGCAGATCCCAGAAAAATAATTTTTGGATGCATTTGTTCCTTGGTTTCAGTAATGTTTGTGTTGAGATGATCTGCCAAACAGTTGAGGATTTACTGCCATGTTTGGCACAGTACCTTGGTAGCCAGAAATGTGTGCGTTGCACATGTGCTCCGGTGGGATGGATATTTCGTCCTTTTATAGAGCGGCTCCTCTACAGAATGCGCTATGGTCACTAAACCTGGCTTCTTTCTCTTCTCTTGTCCTTAATCTTCACTTCAGTTTTCTCTGTGTGGTGACTGACTTCTAGTTCTGCAGAATAACAAAACCAAGAAAACACCTACACAAATCTACATGATCTATAACCCAAGTGCAGGGAGGTCAGCGAAGCCTTTGCAGCAAGAGCTGAAAATGGGCCGTAGCAGAGACGGATGGATGTGCCTGAAGCGGGAGGGCATTGCCTTGGCACTGATGTGAGCTTTACATCAATGTGTGACGATTCCGGCTGTTGCCTTGCTGGACTGCCCTCTTTTTCCTCCCTTTAATGGGGGCATGTTGCCTCTCTGCTTTTAAGCACAGAATGGCTGCAGGTAGCACAAGCGCCAACTAAATCTTAACTGATACATGTTAAGGGCGGAGGAGGACCAGGCATGTTGCCTCTCTGCTTTTAAGCACAGAACAGCTGCAGGTAGCACAAGCGCCAGCTAAATCTTAACTGATACATGTTAAGGGTGGAGGAGGACCGAAGCGTTTCTGCGCCTCCTGCTCCCTGAGATGCCACTTGGAGTAAGCCTGGCATGGTCAGAACTGGTCTGGGTTCCACTGGCATGGAAGAGGCTCATCCTGCAGGCAGGGCAGGGGTGCCAGATCGCTGAGGTGCAATTTCAGAACAAATTAGATGTGGAGAGTGGATGGTTCAGGATATTGGGTTGAGACCTTTTCCAGCTAAATCAGCAGTGTGAATTCCAGCCCAAGTCAGTCATTACTGATAATGGCTTGGTGATCTCCATGAAATGTGCCTCAGCCCAGTTACTAGCTGAGAGATGCTCAGATCATACAAAAGCTCACGGGAACCATAGATGTCCGATGTCTAGAGGGAAAAGGGTTGATTTTGCATGACCTGCAAAAGCATCGGGAGGAGAAGCGTGGCTATTAGCAAAATGGTTTGGTGGTGACGCGGTCAGGGTCTTGTGTCCTGTGGTGGCTTCAGCTGTTGGCCTAGTGAAGAGTGAGAAGGAAACTGTTTTGCTGCTGTTTGGACATGGTCTTACAGTCATTTCAGACTACTGTGAAAAACAGGCTGCTCTCACTGTTTGTGAGCACTAGAGATTGTGCAGCTGCCCTGTGAGCTGAACCAGTTCAGTGATGTGACTGAAGACGAACCCTACCGAAAATTGAATACGTGTGTTACCAGTAGGACTGAGGAGCTGATCTTGTGTGGCTGCAGGTGCCGAGTCGGACATGGTCTTACAGTCATTTCAGACTACTGTGAAAAACAGGCTGCTCTCACTGTTTGTGAGCACTAGAGATTGTGCAGCTGCCCTGTGAGCTGAACCAGTTCAGTGATGTGACTGAAGACGAACCCTACCGAAAATTGAATACGTGTGTTACCAGTAGGACTGAGGAGCTGATCTTGTGTGGCTGCAGGTGCCGAGTCGGGGTGGTGCTGTGAGTGTCTGGCTGGGCAGATGTTGAGCTGTTGTTGCTGTCTCGAATGGATCGGTGCTTTCAGCTGGCCGAAGTGGTATCTCCTGACAGCGTGATGTCCTGCCTGCTCCCTCTTGCCTTCAGAGCTGGCGGTCCTGAGTCGGGGGGGGGCTGGGAGTGTCTGGCTGGGCAGATGTTGAGCTGTTGTTGCTGTCTCGAATGGATCGGTGCTTTCAGCTGGCCGAAGTGGTATCTCCTGACAGCGTGATGTCCTGCCTGCTCCCTCTTGCCTTCAGACTGTTAACATGCTGATAAAATCGCTGACACTGACGTCCAGGGCCCTTCTCTCCAGGAGAGGCAGATGCAAGCTTCTTTCTGTCAGAAACTTGCTGCTTATTTCATGGCAGAATAATTATTTAACTGAGGATTGTGGTTCCAAAGCCTGGGTCTGCTGCATCTACTGGATCTTTCGCTTTGGCATTTGTCCAATCCAAAGCAGAAAAGGTACATTATTTACCTTTACAAAGCTGCGCTGCTTTGTTCCGTGTCTGTTTCAAATACTTGATTGTCTTTTAACTGGTGTCAGTATCCAGCCACTTGACTCCAATAAATCTCTACCAGCCGTAATCCCTGAATTACACCTGTTTGTCCTGTGCTGGCTGTATCTTAATGTCATTCACTCACTGTGGGATAGGAGAGCTGAATGAGGCTGATGTTCGCAAACCCCACCGCTCTGTTTTTAAGCTTTTCTTCAGAACTGTTAAGGTCCTTAAATTGTCTCTTCCTCAGAGACTTCTCTATCTGCAAGCAATTTCTTCATTTCCCATGAGAGAGTATCCCTTGGCGAAGAATTTCCCATTATTCTCCTTAAAGAGTAATGTAACAAATTACTTAAGTTCTCTGCAGTAGATTTATTAGTCTTCTGGTTTAAGAAATTTCTCTTGCATAATCTTAATGTTTCTCCTATTAAAAACATTATTGACACAATTTGTTCTAAATATCTGCTTTCTACCTTTCCTTTTGGGTTCTAGAACTTGCTATTTTTCACTCTTGAGTTGTGCTGCTCTCTTTTCTTACATACCTTCTGTTTTAGTGGTCTTCCTGGATCTTGGAAGCTGAGTAGCAACAGATGATCATGAGTTGAGGGGACATCCAGAGAGTGAGTGCAGGATGCTGCCCAGGGGCGCTGGGCTTCACTGGGTGGTAGTTTCTGTCAAATCAATAGAGGTTCTGTTCTCCTGCCTGAAAAAAAGGAGATTACTGTGGTGGCAGAGGACATCTTTGGAGAACACAGAGAAATGAGTTCATCAGCAACTGGGCTTTAAGGATGTCTTTGGACTTTCATACTATGTTTTCATGACACAGTATTTATCCGCTTTGACGTGACGGTTGCTGAATTCAGTGACTCTGTCAAGACATCGCCTGCTCCTGAAAATGTGCTGCTGTGGTTGTGTTGTGATACCTCTGTGCTGATAGTATATGCCAGTGTGATAATTTATTTTGTTCCTTGTATTTCGGTTTTCTGAATGTCGTGACAAGACTTCAGACAGGAAAAAACCCCAAACACCTCAGTATAGGCAAGGCTAAAACCCTGAGTGTTCTCACTCCCTAAATAAAAATGTCTGCCCTTCTAAATGAGTTGGAAGGTGATGACTGTCCCTTCCTTTCCCATTCTTCAGGCCCCGAATGAGTTTTTAGGCATTTGCCTCCTAGTTAGTGTGTGAGACTGTTCTTTTTTGGATCTCTTTGGTAGAAGGGCAGACGCTCAGGGGAGTGATGACATGACAGCAGTTACAGGCTGCTGTGAGAGCACACAATCCCTCTTGCTCTCCCTTTCTTCTTTTCCTTGTCCCTCTCAACTGTGACATTTGTCCTGCTGGCTGAAGTCAGAAAGGGATCCTATTTGGGCTTCCTGCTAGATTGGAACGTGTGGTGTTTTGGGACAGATATGTCTTCATTATTTTTACTCTTATCATGAATGAGTCTGTACTGGATGTTTTCAACCACCATTGACCTTCAGTGAGATACGGATCTTGCGAGTGAGCTGACAAAGAGTAATTGGGAGAAGATACCGGGCTATCAAAAATGTGCTTTCTCTGTAGCCTGCAGCTTTTAAGATTCCCATTGCTAAATTTTAACAGGATGGCTCTAACTGTGTAGTAAGCCTGATGGATGAAGAAAATATGCCCTCTGGCATGGCGAAGGAGTTGTGTCTTTCTTTCCCTCCCTCTTCTCAGGGGATAGAGAGATTTGCTGATGATAGACAGGTACTGGACTATGCTGAGTGATTTGTGTGTGGGTGCTCCATGCAGTGATACTTTTCCAGTACGCTCAGGAGGTTTTTTCTGCTAATGACAATGTCATTGCTGGCTTTAGCAGACCAATAGGAACTGCTGCTCCTGAGTCACAGTGTCAGGGTTCGGAGCTAGGCATGTCAAGGTGGATATTACACATTGGACTTTTCTGAAGAGCTTAGAAATATTTCATAATTACACCTCAGGCCTCCCCCTTTCTTTTAAATTCTGTAATACAGCAAGTCGCTTTTCAGCAAGGAAAGAAACTGTGTGAAACTATCCTTCTTGTACAAGTGGGTAACTGTGGGGAAAGTTAAGTGCTTTGCCCAGAACCCCAGGGAAGTGAACTGCTGTAGAAAAAAAAGTATTTCCAGCTCTCTGTCCTACGGCCAAGCCTCTGCTGCTCCTCTCTTCACTGAGTTCTATCACTGACTGGTTTGTATAAAGTGGTTTTGTTTGCCTTAAGATGGAGAGGGGTGAAGGTCTTTTTGCACTTAGTCATGTGGGAGCCCTGCCTGGATAACTGCTCCAAAACTGGAGTTCTAACCCAGAATCGGCTGGTACGTGGACTCGGAAGAAGAAACCACAGTTGCACTTAGCGAGGGCTTTTTGGTGGAGAGATGTTATAAACCAAACCTCTCCAAGGCAGTGGAACCTTGGTAGTACAGTGCTTAAACCGCACTTGTCAACCAGGGAAATGCAGGTTATGCTTATGGAGGGCCTCAGCTCGCAGCATAGTAACTCCAGTCAGATCCTGTTTTCATTAAAATAAAAATCATGGCATGTTGCATTGCAACAAAACGCTCTGAAAATACAACATTGAACCGTCCTCACCTTGAAGTTATCCTTCCATTAGATTCCTTTGGCTGCTTGCTTTTTTGTTTTAAATTAACAGCAGCAGCAGCCAGATGTTGACTTTTGAGAACAGCCCCCTCTTAATCTGATGGTGCAACAGCCCGGTAATCCCCCAGTGCTCCAGAACCGACTGGTACGTGTCAGGTCACAGCGAGCCCTGTCCCCCGGGGTACAGTTCAGCAAGGCGGTGTGGAACTGCCGGGCGCGTGGAGAACGGGCCCCTCGTTTGGTGGCGCTTCTTGCGGGGTTAGATTTAGATGGGTTTGTCTGTCCATGACCAGGTGCCGCTGGCTCAGCGGGGCCTGTCTCATCCAGACAGCTGGTGGCAGGGAAGCAGTGGCAGCTGGCAGGATGGAATTGCTGCCCCCCTCCCGCCGTGTGCTTGCCTCTGAGGGGAGTAGGCCCCCAGTATGCTGTGGTGTTCCACTCCTCGCTTGCCTTTTGTTTCCCCAGATTAGAGCAAGAGACAAGAAGTGGAGATCTCTCTTGAAGGCTGTTTTCTCTTAGCATCAGAGCATTACTTGGAGTAAATTATTCACACCTCCATAACGTGGTCTCCCTCTTTCTTCAGGCCTTATCTATGCTTGCGATTTGTCCCAGTTACAGCCATTGGTTCCTGTTCAGAAGAGCCACAGCACAGGAAGACAGAAACATCATTTTCTTTCTGTGGAGTTAGACCAGTTTCCCTTAATGACGCTGTACTGGTAGCATAGGGATATGTATCTGCTTTCACCTTCTGGTTTATCACTGGCGTCTTCTGCCATCTAGGCTGGGCTTCTGTGCTTCAGTCAGTTGTAAAATAGCTCACCAAGGCTGAGCGGCTCAGTGAAGGGGCTCCAGCCCTGGATCCAAGAGCCTGTATTCTGATTCCTGGTTTTGCCCTAGATTTGATGTGTGATAATGAGCAAATTGTGCTTTCTCCGAAGCATCTGTTTCCTCAGCTGTAAAATGGGAGAATGACATAAGCTGATTATATAGCCCTTTGAGGTGGGCCAGTGTGCTAGCTGCTGTGGACAAAGGGGAAACCAGTGTTAAATAAGAGTTGAATAAACTGGTGGGTTTTTAAACGTTCTGGTTAAGATATTTTCTAATCTTGTTTATTTTTCTAAGAGAAGCATGGGGGTGTATTAGCACAGACCAGCGAGGAGGAGGTGCTTGGAGTGTTGCATGGCACCACCTCAGCACACAAAACAAACCGTGCTGTACTTCTTCATGCTGAGGGTTTTCTGCAGCGATGCAGGGAGGACGATAGCCTGTGCTGTGGATGGGGCTGGACTTGGCAGTGACCAGCCTTGCTGGAAGCTGCTGGTTTTTGTGACTGCCATCTTTACACAGGCATTTCAGCTTAAACGTGCCTTTCAGGAGTCATTTTAGGGCCATTTTGGTTCTGAGGGAAAATGTAAACGTGACTGAAGGGAGAGGAATGGACAGATGGGCTTGGGTTTTGCAGACACTGCAGCAACAGCACACTGGCCCTGAGAAGTACGAGGTGGCCAACTTGTATCTCTCGGGCGCTAACACCCAGAGGTGCTCCTGGCCTCACAGAGTTACGTTAAACTGCAAAGCAGAGCAGCCGGGCACGCTGCCCTCGGACGGTCACTCTGCCACTGCCTGTCGCATCTTTGTTACCCAGCTGACAAGTGACATGTATGTTCTGCGAGAAGATGGGATAGACTACGCAAGAGACGAGGGGCTTCCATGTGATGAGGGTGAATTTGCCAGTTTGGAACTGGGCTTCAGCATTTGTTTTGAACCTCGCTGTTAACGAAACGGATGCTGAGCTTTCTCGTTAATGTCCATCTAATCCTGCCTCAAGCATAATTCACGTTGTCCAAATCCAAAGCTACTGCACTGCAAAGCGTGAAAGCTGTGAAAGGAACTTTCATTCATTGTTCACTCACTTCTTCTGTATGACTTCTGTTTCCTTTGCAGTGTTTTTGCAGCTTGATCCGATACCCATTTCAGCCAGTATCAAAATTCACATTGACTTAACTGGATGTTGC
>NW_010429885.1:22673-23231 GCF_000710305.1 Buceros rhinoceros silvestris | reverse complement strand
TGCTGTTGCTATCCTGTGTTCAATGTTGTTCACTTAGTAAAGGAAATTGTGTCTAATTAAGTGAGAAAAGATGTGTGCTTTAGGCCACTAGTTCCCTACATTGCTTTCACTGCTTGGTTGCATGCAGTTGGGTAGTGGTTGGGATTTTTAGGGGGAAACCTAGTGTAAAACTAAGATTAATAGTTCTTTAGACTCAGAAACTTGCCTTTAAATTTTCCTGAGAAGTACCTAGAACATATCAGGGATGTCACTAAGAAACACAGCGTCATGTAATTCTGTGACAGTCCTTGCATTTCTCAGTGTGTTGAGGTTTCTCGTCTGTAAAAGTTGGGTAGTGGTTGGGATTTTTAGGGGGAAACCTAGTGTAAAACTAAGATTAATAGTTCTTTAGACTCAGAAACTTGCCTTTAAATTTTCCTGAGAAGTACCTAGAACATATCAGGGATGTCACTAAGAAACACAGCGTCATGTAATTCTGTGACAGTCCTTGCATTTCTCAGTGTGTTGAGGTTTCTCGTCTGTAAAATAAGCGTAACTGTAATCCTGTTTCGGAAGAGG
>NW_010429885.1:16990-22552 GCF_000710305.1 Buceros rhinoceros silvestris | reverse complement strand
TTCACGCAGATACGAGAGGGGGTTCGTGTTTTACCAACAGTTCCTCGCAGGGAGGAAGAGTATTGAGAAGTTGATTTTGTGCTGTGCAGAGTTGCTGAGGAATGGTGATGTACAGCATTTTATCGTGCTTTCTCCCATCATTTCCCCCCTCCTCTTTCTGTGCTAACTCTCCTCTTAAAGCTGTAAGGCTGCTGAATCTGGTCTCTTTCGGATTTGCAGGAAAATTAATTGTGTGTGACTTAAGAGCTCTGCCTATTCTTAATTGAAGGCGTAGAGGGCTGAAGCTTTGAAGAAAGCATAATTTTTCTCTAAATGTTTCCCAGTCATTTGAACTGAGTACATGTTAATAAAAACCAGCATTAAAACAAACAAACACCCTCCCTCCCGAAATTAAAAATCAGCTGAATAGAGCCCCTTCCTGTCACATACTTACTAGGCATTATCCAGTGCCCTTTTCAATAGGCAGTGGTGGTGGAGAAGTGTTTAAGCTATGAATTACTTCGGGTGAAAAGTCAGCATTCTTTTTCTAACTTGCAGATGCAAAAAGAAAACACAGCACAGACAGCTATTCATCAGACTCGTGGTTAGACATGGATGAAGAATCTTGTGATGCCCATATCCAGGAGGAGAAGGATGACAGCTTGGATAAGAACTCCAAATCCTTAGTGGATGGCTCCTCCTCACCCAACAGCACGCACTCAGAAGGGAAGGATGGTGCAGGAAGAAAACAAAAAGCCACAGCGATGAGGTACCTAAAAAGAACTTTGTCTAATGAGTCAGATGACAGCATAAAATCAACGACCCCCACGGACTATCCCAAAACACCAACGGGGTCTCCAGCTACAGAAGTTGCAACCAAATGGACTCACCTCACAGAATTTGAACTGAAGGGTTTAAAAGCCCTGGTGGAAAAGCTTGAGTCTCTCCCAGAGAACAAGAAGTGTGTTCCGGAAGGCATCGAAGATCCGCAGGCTCTGCTAGAGGACATGAAGGTGGGTGTGATAGCTTGCTGCTCCACACAAACTGGGTTCTGTGGGCATAGAAGACATCAGGGGACCAGAAAGTAAGTTCTGCAGCAGAGGTTTGGCAGCTTGTGTGTAGTGACCAGCTCACACCAGCCTGCTGTACCGCAGAGAGGGAGGTGAGGCCTCTCACAAAAGCCGTCTCCACTCTGGGGAGACAGCTCTTTGCAGTCTGATTTAGTTGATGCAGTCCTTCCTGACTGTCGCAGCAGTGGCCCGAAGTTCAGATCCTCTCATAGCTTGGCACTTGTTATGTCCCGTGTGTAAATATTATACCTCAGAAGGGCTGTTTATATTTACAGTCTTAGTCTGCCCTTTTTGGTCTGTGTGTTTCTGGAGTGTATCTGATGAACTGACACATACAAAACGTAAATACTTGATTGTCATGCAGGAGATACTTTGTCTAATGTTCTCACTTGTGGTTTTTTTTTTTTTGCCTTTCACCTTTTTCATTTTCTTTTCCTCCATTGCCCTCTATAGGTTGATAATTATTCTCCACTGGTACGATATACTGTTTTTGGGGACGGGTGGGAGTGAATGCTCGCTAGTGACAGAACTTCTCTGTAGGTTTTTGGCATACTGGAGGCGGTGCCCCACCTGACTGAATTTCTCCTGAAGACCAATACGGTGTTGCTGCTTCTAGTCCCAGCCCTGCCTCTGAACTGGGGCATCCCTTTGGACTGCTTGGTTGGCTTTTCTGTGTCTTGTTTTCACATTGTATAAAATAGGCATATTAATTATCTTTTTTAACAAAGCTGGGAGCAGCACACTCTTGGGATCTTGCAGGGATTTGTCCAGTAAGGCTGAAATTCTCCGCCTGTCCTCCACAGGTCCAGTACAGTGGCAATTTGGCCTATGCAAGCTCATCCATGGTCTTGTGTTTGGACTGCTACTTGGTGCTGTTCCGGTGTACAGTGTGGTTCTTCAGCTACATGTCCTATACACAAGAGCTGTGAAAACCACAGTCTGAGGGGGAAAATATGTGTTTATATGCTAAAAGGGGAGCCTGCCTGTACTTTTTTTAGCATGAGTGGTGCACTGGCTTCAAAGCCAGTTGAAGGAGACTGCACATGTGCCATGGAACCATATTCCACAGCTGTGGAAGGGGTGATACAGGGCACTTGTTTTGGTAAATCACGAGAGCTCCGAAGGTTGCTTCCTGCAGCATCAGCCACTTTGTATATGGAAGTGGACGCACGGCCCAAAGTCGTGGCTGTAGATTGCCCGGTTTGCTTTGTGATCAGTTGTCTTCTGATCAGAAATCCAAAGGAAGCCTCAAGAACAGGAGCTGAGTTTGTGGGGAAGGAGAAGGAATGATACCGTTACTTTTCCAGACTAGGTGCAGAGACCAGGTTTCACTCAAAAATAAACTGCCCCTTCTTGAAATCCCAGGAAGGGGCACAACACGTAATAAACGGTGCAGATGTTCAGACTACAGTCCTGCATGCTCTTTTGATGACGTACTCCAATGCACTGTGAGACATCTTACTAGAACACGGCAAGATACCATATGTGGATCTGGTTTAAAGCACCGTGTAGGAGTATATGCTTTCTTATGCCTCTCCAGAGCAGCGGATTCACCAGCTGGAGATGGAGAACTGCAAACATACATTTAAGAAAAAGGCCCAAGCTGTGTCCTTTTTGGTGACACTGTACTTTAACTGGTATTAAGTGCGCATACACCACTTCATTTCGTGCATCTTGCAGAGTTGCACTCTTGATGTTCTGACTCCTTTGATAACTGCCTGCTCCTGAACTTTCTCTCCTCGCCAGCACACACTGTAACCATCAGGATGTAGCCCAACATCTGGATATTTATGGTTCCCTGCTGTTTCAGGAGTCCATGACCACATCTAAACATCATGCATGCTGCAGAATTGTTTTCTCTGAATCACCTCTGTATATCTGGCGAGCCTGTGACTGATTACTCAGAGCAAGACCTTTAGAAGGATGTAAACTCAAATGTTTTCTTGAACAGTGTCTAAAGAACTGTTGAAGAACTTTCTTACCCACCTCTTCTACAATATTGGCTCCCACATAAGGCAGACCTCAGTTTTCAGAGAATGGGAAGTTCTTGGAAATAGTAATTAATTAAAGCCCCTATGGTCTGCTTCCTCCATAACTCTCCCTGTGGGGGCATAATACTCTTGCTGGGTGCTCTGAAGGAACAGTTGTACTCAGATGAATCACTGCTTGAGTACACTCTCTCTCGAGTCAGGAATAGAACCCAGGACTCCCCGCACACCCTTCCCTTTGCTCATCAGCAAATTGTCTGAGGCAGCCACTGACAAGGCGTGTCCCATCCCCATCTAGTTCTGGGGCCTGGATGCAATAACCCATTACTCCTTTCTGCTGCTGTGTTTGCTGATGTGGTGGAGGACAGTGCAGTACAGCCAGAGCATCCTCTCTCCCTGTAACCTGTGTGATACCAAAGCATGAGGTTTGTTTTATTCAGTTTACTGGCTTTAAAAAAAGAAAATCAAACCCATGTGTATCAGTGTATGTTTAGGGCTTCTACCTTCAAAGGATGAAGCACGCTGATAGAAAAGTTGCCAAGTGACTGTTTGCAGCCCCTTGAGCCTGCACCTCGCGTAGTGGTCCTGTAGTGCCTGGTGTGCAGAATGTGACCATCCGGTACTCTGTTCCATCCTGCTCCTCAGCGTGTCAGGTACGTCCCACCGTTCAGACCTGCAGCTGAACATGGTGATAGGAAAGTTCCCTTGGGGTTGCCAGCGGTGCTTATCGCTGCCGTAGTCGTGTGCTTCACAAGTGGTGACTGACCAGCTGCTGTCATCTCTGGGTCACAGGTAGGGAACCGGGGCACAAGAGATTAAGGTACAAGTGACCGTAGTTATGGATACTGGTTTTACATGCAGTGGATGGGATCTTCAGAAAAGTTACCGTTGTTTAAGAATGATATGTGCAAAAGATTTTAATGGTATTGAAACTGTAATTGCTTAACATTCCTGCAGAGAAGAAGTTCTGATCTTTAGCATCCAGATCCCAAGCCAGGTGTGAGGGGGAGTAGGAGCATACAGTTCATGACTGCCTGTAGAAACTTGCTTTGAAAGATTTGCTGTGTCACACAGGGACATAATGGCAGAGGAAGGAATACAGTCCATTTTTCCGGTACAGTATTTATCTCCTTGACCACTAAGTCATATTCCCTCTTACTTTGCTACTAGTTTCCCAGCTTGTACAGAAAATAACGTGGGGACTTTGCTGATAGCATTAGCAGTGGGGTGAGCAGAAGCCTGGCACCTTCACCTCACCCTGACGAATATCCAGAGCACCAGTCCTCTGCGGGGCTGGATGGTGGCAGAAATCCTGCAGGAGCAGTTGTGCAGGTGACACGTGCTGGGACTGTGTTTGGCTGTATTCATAAGGTTTATTTCATGGGCAACCTGACTTCCGGGCATAATGTATTAATAATACATCCTATAAAAAGGACTCTGCTGATGCACCCATCTGAGAGTTATTTTTAACAAGTGCGTAGCAAGAACGCACTCTGACAGGAAGTCTGAAAGCTCTTGTCCTGCTTGGAAAGTCTTAAACAAGTTTCTTCCTCAAGAAAATAAATCTGTGTTTGTTGTAGCAGTTTTATTTCTTAATGAAGTACACTCAGGATCTTTTCTGTTCAGAAAGCAGGATTTGGGTAGTTAAACTGGAGAAAGGAGACCGTTCTATTCACCAATATGAAGTTTCCTGAACAAATCCGGATAACTGCCGAAGAATCCATACTTCCCATCTGACCAAGAGGACAGTAAAGGATGGGCGGCTGCATTACTGCTCTTAGGGGTAAATACATTTACAGCTACATACAGCTATTTAATGTCAAGTAGGTGAGACACTTCAAAGTAAAGTAATTTATTTTTCTTATGAGGAAAGAGACTGAAATCTAAACTAAGCCTGTGTAAATTCCTTAGACGTCATCTAAGCTCCTAACTAACTGCGACTGCCTGGTGGGGACACAGCAATCCAGTGGTGCCGAGCTACTGCCTCTGCAGATTGAGAACCCATTTATCACCGTGATCGATGGAGTGCAGCAGCACGAGGGAGGCTTATTTGCAGAGCACCACATGGGCCTCACTCGAGGAGCGGGTCAGTTCTTCCCTCAGCTCAAAGGAGGAATTAAATTCTTGTCGGCTGCAGCTCTGCTGTATGGGCACTGGATCGCCTGAGACCTGCGTTCACCACCAAAGGAGCTTCTCGGAGACCTCCAAGGAGCGATTACTGGCAGCAGCATTCACTCTGTAGCAGATGGCATCTGAACAACCGGCCGAGGAGATGCAACACTATCTGTATCCAAATGTCTGCGGATGGGCTCTGTGTGAGCTGTGTGTGCAGCAAATGTGAGGGGAAATGGTTGTGCAGATAAACACACACTCCCTGAGAGTGCTCAGCTGACCAGGCTGCGGAAGGACAGAAGGCTTGGCAGTGTAGTTGTTGGCAGGGGGAGCAGCCAGAAGACACTGCAGCCGTTGCCCTCACATCCGTGCCATTGGTGTGGCTGGTTGGGGGCACCGCATACTGCCGGCCT
>NW_010429885.1:4295-16911 GCF_000710305.1 Buceros rhinoceros silvestris | reverse complement strand
GTTGGAGGCACATGCAGCCTGCAGTCATACCTTGTTTTCCATATGTACATGCCCCCAAATGAGATACGAAACAGTGTGACAGCTCTGGCTCCCATTTTAAAAATTAAGTAGCAGCTGAACTGTAAGAAAAATAGCTACGCTGATGAGGAAGAGAAAGAGGGGGAAAAAATCACTGAGAAGTCATTTTACTTAGATGGTGGCCTTGGGGATTGGATGAGTTTCAGTGTTTGACTTCTCCACTTCAAATTTAGCTACCAAACAGTACGTCTGCTAAAGAGGCAGTGGGGGTGTACCTACACATGAAGAGAAGGGTAATGATCTTACTCCTTGGTGTAAGAGGACAGCGAAAGCTGAGCAGACCTTCGGTTGTGCCTGTCTGCATCCCACATTAAACACTGCCAGTGATGCTCGTTCACGTGCAGCCTCTGATTGCAGCCCATAGCGTTTCTGCTGTGTTCCCCGCACCATGGTGGATCCTGTGCTGCTGTTGCTGAAGAGGTCTGTGAGATCTGCTTCCTAATAACGCTACAGACCTTACCCCCTTCAAAGCAAAAGTGCTGCTCTGCTTCTGAAGGGACTGTGGAAGTCCATTAGGGCAGAAGAAACTCCGTCTGAAGAGCAGAGTTTGTCAAATATCTGCAACTCCTTGGCAGTGGGAGGAGATTCTTGTGCAAGACAGATGATATCTACTGAAATATGTTCTTACTTCTTCTTGCCAGGAAATCTTACCCCCTCTTGTTTTGATGACAGGAAAAAACCTCCCTCTACTGAATGCATTTCAGGGGAGTCGTTCCTTGCTGGGCTTTGAAATTAATGGCTGAGCTGAATTCTTACACACTTAATTGGTTTCCTTCCTTCGTATCTGCTGTTGTCACCACCGCCTTCGAGTGTAATGAATCGGGCAGCCTTGTGCTGGATGAGCATCACGTTGTTTGGCTGATGGGAGCCCCATGGCCTTTCTTTATCTTCTTTTTTTTCTGTGTTTTTAAGCAGTTGAACAGAAATCTGCCTCCTCCAGCCTCGTGTGCGCTGACACCTGACACTGCAGTCAGCACTGCTGAGGCTTGGGTATGGTTCTGCTGCTCAAACATCCATTGTTTTCAGCTGGCTGAGATGATAAACTGCCATAGTTTTACATTTCTTCTTGGATAGTCATTTCACGTGATACGTGTGATAACAGTAAACCTTCAGTATCTTGCCAGGTTCCTGGAATATACTCTGCTTTCTATTGAACTCAGAGCGTCTGACAGTTGTTAGTGGGAACGTTAAGGTCTTCTGTCTTACAAGCTTTCAAATCTAAGGATAGCAAAGCAGAGAGGGATTAATTTACCCTTTGATTATATAGTTCTCAAGCTGCCGCCTTGTCCTGGAGAATTTTGGCTTTGCTCTGAGAATACAAAAGACCTCCCGATTTTTAGAACTGAAAACTAACTTTCAGAGTGTGGCCACAGTTCAGCCAATGCAGTGATCACTCTCTCCAAATAAAAAGGACATGAGGATAGAGGTGCTCACTTAACCTCAGCTCAGCCAGGAGTTAATTTGCCAATGACTAGCCCGCATGTACAAGTCATCAGCCATCTCACTCGCAGCCTGTAGGGCTGGAGCAGCCTCTCCACCTCTGTCAGGTTGAGGCAAGCAGCATTCACTCCTCAGCAGCCAGGCTGTGCCTGTGCAAGCTCCTGAGCACAGCCACAGTGCTGGGCCAGCGAAACTGGGCTTGTACTGGTGCTGCTTCTTTTGGTCATTGGCGCTGCTTTCAGACCAGCCAGCATCAAGAACAGCCATACTGGTACGATCGTTTCTGAAGGAGCAGCGCTGTGCGGGTGCTGTGGTGTCTGTTAGTGAAGCATCTCTCATTTGAGCACAGGCTGGGGAATTGGGCTGAACCAGCGGGTTGCCTGAGCTCCAGGGGGAGAAGCCAGCCCCAGGGACACTCGCTGAGACCTGAGTTTAGATGCTAGTCTGCCTGCTCAGGCTCTTGGGGCCGGCAACGTGCCATCATACTCCAGGCTTTAGCTGGGTGATTACAGATGAATTCCACGTGAGCTTCCTATTAAAACAGTTGCTGCATTTTAAGCTCTTTTTGTATAGTGTGTGAAATATCCAATTATTACAGCATGCAGTGGGATCTGACAGAGCCTGGTGCCTATTGCTGTCTAATTAAGCTGTTTTCAAAAAGTTGGGAGCACACCATTGAACTTCATTGTCTGGGGTTATCTCCTAAATTCTATTGTGAGGTAATCTCCAACCTGCAGTTCTTGGTTGTTTTTATTGGAGCTTTTTTTTTTTGGCCTTTAACCTGTTAGAACCCTCCTTCCAAGACAGTTTTTGGTTTCATTTGTCACCTTTTTCAGCTACCTGAACTCCAAATGACGAGCTTTGTGCTAGGTTAGTGACTATGTAGAGAGTCATGGGAAGCAATTGTGGACTATTCCCAGCTGTACAACAGAGTGCACTTAGGACGGGCTCTTCTTCCCCACCTCAGTGTGAGTTTTGTGGTCATGGGAGTGATTCACAGCGGCAGAAGCTGTGTAAGCCAGTGCACCCACTCACAAAATTTCTGGGACAGTGCATCAAAGCAGAAAGAATTTGGTGGGGGTGGAAGGGGGGAGATCGATCTTTTTTACTTCATACTGTACTGTCCAGAGTCAGACCCTTTCCTAGTGAATACCCAGGAACCCAAAGGCCTCAGCCAATCGTGTGAAGTGAACTGGCGTACTGCAGCTCTGGCCTGCCCATCAGGGTGGAAGGAAGGCTGGTGGAAACGACGGTACTATTGACTTGCCGTGGGCAAAAAGGGGAAAGGTTACTGTGCACCCTTCCGTACCTTACCTGGATGTTCAAGCTCCTGAGGACTGCTCTAGACTGCACCCTCCATGTCCTGTGACTGCAGAGGCATTGGTGGCAGAGCCTAGAAGCTTCTCAGGTCTTTGGTAGACTTGAGGAGAGGTGGTGGTGGTTGTGGTGACTGGTGGGGTCATTTGGGATTTAGTAAGGTGGAGTTTAAAGGGAGAGGTGATACCGCTATTATACTGGTACCATGAAAACCACCAGTCTTTTGGACATGCCAGTTTTGAAGAAGTCTGTAATATTTGAGGTGATTCATGGCTGATTTTGCTGTCTGTTTTGAAAGAAACTTCACACCTTGGATCGTGCTGACAGGTGCGAGAGTTTCAGTGTGAACTGAGGTTTGGAAGCAAAAGTAATTTACAGAGATGCAACAAGTCAGCAGAGACCTTGTCACTCTCCTCAGAGTGGAGCATTGTCTTCTGCAAGTCTCTGCACTCTTCAATTGGAGAAATATTTCTCTAGTTAATAAAGGCCTTTTCATTTGCAACAGAACATACTGAAGGAACATGCTGACGATGACCAAAATCTTGCCATTTCGGGTGTCCCTGTGGTCAGCTGGCCCAAGAAGACCACAAAGGTAACGAGACACAGTTACTTTCTGATCATTGTTGCGCCAAGTCTCAGTGTTTGTTTATAATCTGACAAAGGGCTGCATACGGTACCTTGGCAGCCGCTGGCAGTTTTTATGTGAAATGTTATTTTTAATGGGATTATGATTAGAATTTAGTTGAAGCAGAACATAAAAGGGCCTCGGTAGGGAGAAATCATTTGAGTTTCCATTTAAATAGAATTTGTTTGGGCCGTGCTGGTCAGTATGCTGGTCAGTATGCTGGTCTTTGCTATGTCTTGGTCATTTACTAGTCATAGTTAAGTCTAAAAATTTTGATGCAATGTTTTGTGTAAAATGAAATGATGTGTAAATCCTACAAAACTGGTCACTTAGTGAACACTCATGTGGATGGAGAGGACGTTTCTTCTCTTACACCATGAGACCTCCTGAACTCCCTGTACAGGTGTGCCACTGAACTTTTGATTTCTGTCCTTGGATCTTCACTTTCCTCCTATGTATGGGAGCAATTGCAGGAGGACCGTGCAGCTTGCTTCGTTAATGCTTATAAAGAGTTTGAAATAATTAACTAAAGAATAATGTCAAAAGGCTGGGTGTTATTTATAACGGTGGTATGTTTACCACACTCCAGTTATTCAGCATGCTGTAAAAGCAGCTTTGCTTATTTAGAAGATGTCTCATTGCTTCTATTTTTACTTCAATTTTTCACTGAAGTAGTTTTATAATACATAATTTCTTTAGAAATGCTGGAAGGGTCAGTCAGCTCGAATCAGGCTTCTATCTGAAAATCTGTTGTTGTTACCGTTGTAAATAACTTTCAGATAATTAACAGAGCGAATTATTCTCCCTGTTCTCACTTCTTATGCTGGTGCGTTTGTCATGGCCTTGCATATAATCGCTTGTAGCCATGAGAATCTGCTGTTTTCAGATGGGAAGCAGGAGACCATAGACATCAAACTGCCAGTGGAGAACGGGGCAGAACGGGCATATCATGTTCCTTCTCGGTTTCTTTGGGTTTCAGCTGAGGACGCTCCAGATAAGTTGTATCTTGTTCAATACATGTTTCCCTTTTAGCTTGTAAAAAAAAAATCTGTGGGAATATGCTTTAGAACATTTATTTGTTAAAAAACAACAGTGGAAAACCTTGAGAGGAATAGGTGTGGGATTCTCCGCTGCTTTGAGAGCTGCTGGTCCTTTGTCAGTCAGGTACATGCTCTAGGAACCGAATAAAGCAAAATCTCTGTGACCAGAGGAAAGCTGATGTGTGAAACCATCAAAACTAAGAAACAACTGACTCTTGTGCTGGATCTTTTGAGCACGGGGTAGAAGTGGGCATCTCAGTGTTTCAAGGCTCTTAAAAGCTTTGATATTTGCTGATGTTCCTGCTCACTTTATTTTTGAATTCTTGATAAGTGGATCATTTCTTGTCCTTTATTTCTGAGCATTGGCAACATAACTGTAACTGTAAAAGATTTGTATTTTTTGTGACTTAAATCTTACCTCTCTTTGCAAAATCCATCTTGCTGGATGCAAGCTTGGTGGTTTTTTTAACTTTCTGGAGTTTATTTTCCTTTAGCCTTTCCGTAAGCAAAACCATTTAGAAGACATCATTCCCAGTGCTAAGGTACAATAACAGTTAAACATATCAACTAATAACAAATGTGAGGAAGACTTTCTTAGGAAGCCAGGCTTTAGACTGACGTTTGGAAATAAATGCAGATTTGTAAGAGAAGAAATCCTTCCGCCAGTCTCTTCATCTGTACTTTCCTTAATCTGGGATCCGTTTGTGTTATGTCTGGTGTTCTGGTTCAAAGGTACACATGCAGATACAGCCCAGCCTTTCCCAAAAGGAGTGTGGTGGTGTGCTTCTGCTTGGCAAATGTCCATGTCATCCTACATGTTACAGCTCCTTCCCTCGTCTGGGAACTGAGGCCAAGGGAACAGCCTAGGAAGACAGGTCTTAGCGTTAAGCTTTTGAGTCCCACATAAAAATATGTTGGAAAGACAATACAGGAGGGATTTGTGTAACGCCTGTGTTGGTAGTTAAGCTCAGTTATTTCTCCTTTGTTCCCCATAAGTCCTCATAATGAAACAGAAGGTTTTACAGAGAAGAAAACCCTTAGAGAGGGGGAAGCTCCCTTTAAAATTGAACCATAGCTAGTCTCCATGGCCAAAAGACTCCACATTGAGCATAGGGTGGGAGAGTAAAACCTACCAGAAATTTTGCTTTCTGTAGTAGTGCTCTTGTAGCATACAGGATAAATGCTGAACACTTAACAGTGCCTTCCGTGTGATACTGGTATTTAAAGGGAGCGGTGGATATGGTGCGTTGTGGTACCAGCTGTTGTGGTGCTGGTAGTAAAACATTGTAGCTGCTACACCGACTTCCAGGAGAGGAGGAGTGTCTAATGCCAAGACCATAAAGAAAAACAAGGGAACCGAAATCCAGTAAGAGGAGGCAATAAATGGAAAACATGGCTCTTGCTTTCTCCCAAGAGAAGGCTCCAGAAGAGATTTAGAAAGACAAGAGCAGCAGATGGAGAAGGAAGGATAAAGCCAGCATTAAATGCCAAAACATTTCAAAGAAAATGGAAATGACTGTAAAGAAAAGAGGAGAAGAGACTAGAAACGGCGAGAGACCAGGATGAGAAGAGAGACAAGTACTGAAAAGGGATGGAGCAGGAAAAGCGCAGAACTCCTCCTGGAGTAAAAGATTCCTGGAGCAGGGACAGGGAGTGACTCCCAGGTTGTGGAGGGTGGGCTTAGTTGTGTTGACTTGCTCTCAGAAGAACATGCCTTTAATAATCTGAATGATTTTTGAAACAACAAATAATATTTCCCTTTAAAATGGAGTCAGAGATTCTTTTACGTGTTGCTAGCGCGATGTGCCAATAGTGTGCCAGTTCTGTGCTGCAGAATGGTTGCTTGAAGACTGTGAAGTTCTGGGGTTTAGGAAAGAAACAACTTCACTCGCCTTAAATCGCAGTTCACCGTGGATAAGGTGTAATGGGCCATTTCACCACGTGTGCGGAGGACCTGTCCATATGTTGAGCCCCGTTGTGCTGCACCACTCCATGTCTAAAGGCATTTGGGGCTGTCAGTTCTACTGCAGTTTGCTGTCAAAAAAAATTACTCACTGAGAAAAGAAGCAGAAGTAATGATCAAAAATGCTTTTTTGTGAGGAGTTGAAATATAACGGGGTGACATTTGATGATCTCGTGGTTAGTGCACAAAATGGGAGGCGAGGGGCCGCTTTCTGCTCCCAGCGCTGCTGCAGCCTCCTGGTGTTGCAGGAGGTGAATGGCACATTTCTGCTCCCCGAGCTCTTTTGCATGGAGATGGTGCTTCCCATCCTGGGAGGCTGTGAGGTGAAATTAATGTTTATCGAGACCGGTGACATCTTCAGCAGAAAGTGTTGTAGTGAAATGTACAAACCATTATTATTTTATGGCGGTAGAGAAATGGTGTGTGATTCATAGACACCTCTTCCAGATCATATTTACTCATCTTTATGGAGCTTTTTTGCATCTTTTGTACTTCTTCTAATTTATTGATAATTACTTACCACAATAATTACACTCCAGTAGGCATGATTGGTTGTTTGTTTTTTTTTTTCTGCAAACGCTCTTTGGGAAGAA
Organism: Buceros rhinoceros silvestris; assembly: GCF_000710305.1. Classification (NCBI taxonomy): domain Eukaryota; kingdom Metazoa; phylum Chordata; class Aves; order Bucerotiformes; family Bucerotidae; genus Buceros; species Buceros rhinoceros. Next base: position 9,855 of record NW_010429885.1, on the reverse strand, counting down.
GCAAGAACCTGCCTTTTTCTTTAGTTATACAGTAAGAGAAAACACTCCATTTTCAAAAGCAGTCTCTGCCTGATAATGATTCATTTACCAAAATGTTTGCCAGCGATCCTACAGATATGTACAACGATCCTAATTTAGGCCTCTTCAAGGAATCAGGAATGTGGGACCGAGCGGATATTTGAAACCTACTTGTCCTGGTGGCTGACTGACGGTTCACGTACCTTCAGACGCGACGGTGCGTTTTTCCAGCTGGCTGCCGGGCGCGGGTGCAGCTGTGGATCAGTAAACCCCGTCGCTGTGCCTTCGCCGGGGTTTGTGCAGCAGTGAGTTGTTCTCGCTCAGTGCGGTGCTGTTACCCGAGGGGTGTTTTCGCAGGGGCTGTCTGCTGTGCCAAAGGAAGAACTCCACACGGTATGAAATCTGGGGTTCTTCAGTGACCAAAGAGGAGCGAGCAGTCATCCTAAGAGACTGACACCTTCCCCACCCCTGGGACACAAACTTCTGGGTGGAATGAAAAGAGAGCAGGTTTTCTGCGGTGGTGACACATCGCTACTGGCTGGCACAGAAAGCTGACCACTGCCAGGCCGAGCCCTGAAGCCCACTCTCAAGATGTGCTCAGCCCTGTGAAACAAGACCTCCCATTTTCTCTGCGCAGGAATTAGAGGTAGAGTTGTGTTTCAGGAGCTTGCAGTATGGCCCCAGCGGAACCCATGCGTTTTTAAACCACTTCCTATTTCTGGAAGACAACAGTCAGCTGTAGTAGTGCGTAGTGACGCTCGATGGCAGGGCCTTCTGCTTTTCCTGTGATAAAGATCTTGCGTTGTCTATGAAGAGTAGCTATAAAGAACTAAAATATGTTTGGACTCTCCTGTTCTGTGAAGAGTTAGAAATGCAGACAGGGAGCCAGATTCTCATCTCTCTTACCTGGCACAAACCTAAAGCCACTGCATTTGTAATGACACCAAGTGTCCAAATATATGTAGGTCTGGCTGTGCGCGGGAGATGAAGCGGTAATTTTCTGTAGCTGGCGAACAATGCTGCAATATGTGGCTGCTTTTCTGATGCCCGTTTATACGCTTTTGCCATCTAATTTTTTACCTGTGGATTTTAAGAGAAGATATTTGGGAAGTGTAAAAAGGAAATGGTGATATTCTTATTTAAAGGAGTACAATTAGTTAGTAAAGGCCACAAACTGAAATTTTAATTGTAATACGCCTTTTTTCTAAAAAAAACCCCAACCTTCCCTGCAGTTGGCAATGCAAATGATGTTCATGGCTATCTATCAGTGCATGAGAACCAGGAAGAAAAAGTGATTGTAAGAAAACCAGAAAGGAAGACATCTCTCAGGCTGGGTTTTTTGCTGTCGTTTTTTGGGTTGGGGGGTGCTGGTGGGTGGGCACAGTGTTAAAAGGGACCTTCTGGGATTTTGACTCTACTTTCCTATTACTATGGGCAGCATCTGATTCCAGTCGTTAGCAAGTTCTGTCTTACAGCAGTTTGGTTTTTACCCCTTTATTTTCACTGGAAATCTTTTCGCAAGATTCTGCAGATACATCCACGTGTCTGAAAACAAAGGATTAACTCGGAAGAACTAATCTGCAAGAGGCAGGGCAAGAGGCTGATTAGTGTGATGGAGGAAAGGTCGAGCTAGTCATACTCCAGCAGCCCAGACAGTCCCCGTAGCGCGGTGTCCTGTTTCTGATGGTGGCCAGTCACAGCTACTGAAAGTGTTGTAAGAACAAAGCAGACGTGCAGATCTTTCCTTGGCTTATCTTCCTGGTTAAGCCAGAAGATTGCACGTTCATCTTTTGTTTGGTGTCCCCAGTAGAACTTTTTTCCTCTGAATTATCTAATAATTTGTGGAACCTGTTGGTCTTCCTGATCTCTGTAGCATCCTGTGGCAGTGACCCTGCAGTGTAATAAAGCTCTGTGAAGAGAAGTAGATACTTATGTTGTTTCAGATCTGTCTCTTAATACCGTAAAGACACTCCATGCCCTCTGTATCGTGCATTCTGAGGAATTTGAGTGAGGCCTCAGTTCACCTCCTCTGTGCTGACAGTGGGGTTTTTTAATATCCCTGTTGCTGCTTCTCAGGTTTTTGGGGTTTTTGGTTTGGTTTGGTTTCTCCCCTCCTCCCAAGCTGAAAAACACTCGTAAGTTCAATTTTTCCTGGTCCACAAACCATACCGTGTGCTTGATCATTTGGCTCACTCTGTTCTAGTTGCACTATAGGTAGCTTTGAGATGAGAGTGGACACAGGACTCTACATCCACATGTAGTATTTAAGATGTGATGTTTAAGAGTGGGGACTAGAAGAACACCTTGCTCAGCATGGCACACCGAAGTTGAAGGTGGAGATCATTGTTGTGCGAGCGCTTCAGGGAGTATAAGCACCAGGGAGGAGACGAGTTTTTTAAGCTAATGGACAATGTTGGCATAAGAACAAGGGAGTATAAACATACCATAAACAGATTTAGGGTGGAGATAAGATTTCTGATCACTGTTCATAGTCTGAACTGAACAGTGCACAAGAAGAACAGCTGACAGCTGTGGTGAAAAGGGCATTAGATTCTTAGAAATAACTTGTATTTTAAATAATAGAAGGCAGTGGCATTAGTCACTGTCTCTGGCTCTAGAGCCCATAGAGGTCCTCAGGCACATTCATGTGCCTGCTGCCATTTCCAGCAAGGAACCTTTTTCCCTTTTCAAGGTATTTCATGTTAAAAATGTGGGGAAGGGAAGAAGATCCCCCAGGTTTTAGTAACGGAGCTCCTTTACGTACAGCTCCAATTTTATGAACACGTATGCAACATTACGCGTTGGATCGAACTTAATAGTAAGTGAATGGACTAAGAGTCAGTGGGCACGACAGATTTGATTGTATGCAGAAATTAGGGCCTGAAAGCATGAATTCAAGTGTTTTGATAAACTTCAACCTGAAACCAATGTGACTTTGCAAAAGTGTTGAGCATTGTTTTGCGTCAGGTTTTCTTTAAATTCAGGGAGAGAGGTGCTAGGTGGACAAAGAACATTCCTGAAAACCTTTAAATAAATACTTCTAGTTTTTACTTGCTTGCTTACTAAGAATTCCTGCCATAGCTATCGCTAGGCCAGCTCCACCCAGAGAAGCAGGAGCAGCGAGGTACTAGTTACAGCAATTAGTGTTTTAACCAGAGTGGTGTCTGAAACAGATCTGAGCACGTAGAAATGGCACGACATCAAACCAGCATCAGTTCCAGGAGCCTGCCCGGGGGCTACGACCAGGAAAGCAACATTCCTCATAGCAGCAGCAGCGGGGAAACTGCCAAATTCCCTGAGACACACCAGTCCTTGGAGATTTGTTCAGGGTACTTCCTGTGGGAGTACGGGTGTGTTAGAAAGCAAATGCTGACAATTGAAAACAAGCACTTCAGACTTAAAGGAAGAATTGAGTCCTCGTGTTGGAAAAAATCTGGGAAGGGATAAAAAAAGGTAGAAAGACAACAAACCAGTTCTGTGTGAGTTGTCGTATGAGGTGGTTTTCTGGTTGAAATTCAAATAAGTTTTACATCAGCCATTCCAAGTGGCACAGGAGCAAAAGGGGGATTTAAACTGTCACATTTTGTCCTTGCCAGGCACCAGCTTAAAGGTGTTTGAAATGATCTCACACAGTACTGCCTGACTCTGCTTGGTGTCAACAACAATTTTAAATGCCAATAGTCTGCAAGAAGATTTGCATATACAAAGATGTGTGTGTTGTGAAGCCTTTTTGTTGATAAAAATACTGATTATGAAGTTCATAATCTACTGAAACTCAGACATTTCTTGGTAGTTATCAGATGCTAATAATTAATTTCTCTTACAGAAAATAACTTAAGTACAAAAGAAAATGAGCATTAAAATCAATTTAAATTTGTTTTTCTCTTTACTGATTTAAATTGTGATTGGAATCAGTGATTTAAATAATTTTGAATAATTTTTGTTCTTTTACTCTGTAGGATAGTAGATACCATGTGGTAGAGGAGAGCTGAATCTATTCAGAAAGATATCCCAGTTCTGGCTCCTGACAAATCTGTTAAGAAACAAAACCACATAGCTGAAGTCTGGGGGATTTTTTTCTAGGGGACTTCCCACAGTAGCTGTATGCACATGAGGCTAAGCCCTTCCCCTGCTACCCACACTGGGGAGCAGGAAAAAACCTGATGCACCAGAACTGAAGACTTCTTCAGGTACTGTGCACAGGAGCTGAAAGCTACTGGGAGAGCTGCTGAAGCTGCTGGGAGCTCCTGGGGAGCGCTTTCCTGGGACAGCGCTGATGAGGAAGGCAGCTCCTTGCCTGACCTGTTTATTTTTCTGAGCGCTGCTTCAGGCTCTTAGGAACACTCGCCCTCAAGAGTAAGTCATTTCTGTGGTGACTCCGTGCAGGCCAGAGGAGTTTTCAGGGTTTGCCGTATGTCTGTCACACAAAACAAGGCCAAAGAGCTTCGCTGTGTATTGCCTCAGCATCTTTGTAAAAGCTTTGCCTGTGACTTGACAGATTATTTCTCACCTCAAGAGGTTGTACTTGAAATATTGTGTCCCTTCAGGGAGTAATTATAAATAGCGAGGACTTGAATGAGCACCTTCTTAATCTTCCATCTTTGACTTGATATTTTCCCTTCTTATCAACTCTCAGCCACTCGCTTTGAAATCTGACCAATGGCTTTATGTGATTAATACATCAAACGGGTAAATTAGGGCCATTTTGACTCTGAGTAGAAATGTGAACAGATCAGAAAAAATGAACAGACATCTCTGTTTTCAAACTGTTGTGCTGCAGGTATCATACGAGAAGATTTATGTCTCTTTCCCCATTGTCAGTCTTCTACCATATGCATGATCATTTAGTAACGTGGATTTTTCCCAACTACATCTTCATCGCCATTTTTCAAGAGAGCAGCTTTCTCTTACTCCATGACAGTAACAGTGCTGATGAAAACTACTTTAGTCTCAAGACTGTTTTCTTAGATAGTGCATGTGAAATGAGTTGACAGGTCTCAAATTTTATCACCAGCCTCTTGCCTACATTCATTACTGAGCTGGCCAACAAAACCAAACAAAAAGCGTAGGCTTGAACCTGGTTTAAGTATTCCGGCATCCTTGTGCTCTCCCCCACCCCAACATTAAAACTCTGCAATGTATCTGAGATTTAATAGTTTTGTTTCTGGATCGAAGCACATTGGCAGAGCGATTGGGAAGGCGTTTGTCATTCCGCAGTACGTGCTGTGCAATTATGGACATTAATCCTGCGTGCACTTTTCAGAACAAAATTGGATTGTATGTTCTGTCCCTGAGAAGATGGCTTCCTTTAGTTCCACAGCACACTGAAATTAAAGTCTGCCGAGAATATAAATGAGGTCTTGTTTCAGCTTCATGACTTTCCTGCAGGCACTAGTAGACCAGATCGAAGAGGTACAGAAGTGCTTTCCTTTTTGAAAATTAGCAAATACAACAAAGGGTTTGGATAAATTCTGATGAGACGAAGCAGCTTTGACACTTAGTCTGGCATGGGTTGGCTGGTTGTGTCCTGGATGTTTCCCTA
>NW_010429885.1:0-4177 GCF_000710305.1 Buceros rhinoceros silvestris | reverse complement strand
AACTCCAGGTCAGGTTTGCAGGTGACAGCAGAGCACCTGAGCTCTCACCAGGTAAACTGTACTCCAGCTTTTCCTTTACTTACCATTTGTTTAGCTCTGCATGTTTGGCTTTGGTCTGTAGTGCTCAAGCTGCAGCCCACGTGTTGGACACAACTGTCTGACTGCGTTCTGCGCTGCGTGTCGGAGCGCACCAAGCCACTTACCGGAAAGCAGGTTACATATTCAGGTTAATCCACTCTTTCAGCAAGCAGCCACATCTATTTGCATGTTCCTCCACAGCGTGGCAGTCACTTCTTATCTTCTTCAGAGCCTATTTCACTAGTTTTTGCATTTACTGACAGAATATGGCTCTTGGAGACACCAACCGGGGGTTGGACTAGATGACCTTTAAAGGTCCCTTCCAACCCAGAGCATTCTGTGGTTCTATGAAACTGTGTTGTGGAAACACGCTGTGGCACAAGGGTCTGTGGAAGAAGGAAGCGTGCTGGGGTTTCCCTCATTTCCCCGTGGATAGTCCCAATCACGCCATGGCTCCTGCTGTAATGAAGAGCCCGGCTTGTGTGGTAGATGAACTTGATGTTTCACTACTCTGCAGTCTTACTTACGTCTTTGTAAGATGACAGCGTGTCAGGGTTTGGGGGGGGTTGTTTTGGTTTTAAGGCTTATGAGAGAAATGGAGCACGTGCGTTACAGCACGTTCTATCTAGGTTCTAGCTGTTTCGGGTGCTGCTCCTCTACTGCACTTTAATGGTCCTCAGTTGACCTCCTTCAAGAGAGACCTGTACAACCCTTTGCTGCTTTTGCTGCTCCTCCTCCTGTGCTGGATACTGGTTAGGGGAAGTCTGTGGCAGTAGGCATTGCATGGAGAGGGCAATCAATGTATTATTTTGTCTTGAGTTACTTTATTTGATCTAAGGTTGATCAATCAGACCATTTATTAAAGAGATAGTGGTGGGTACACAGTGCATCTGCTGATTACTCTTATGTCGTAGTTCAGATCAAATAGATAGTCAGAAGCAGTGAGATCGTGTCCTAGATGGATGTTGAGGTTGTCAGAATGTCACTGCTCGTGTTGAGAATACGACTGAAACACTGCCTAGAACTCTTGACAAAAGTGTCGTGAAATTTGCCCAGGCCCAACAGTTAAGATCGTTTTTCATGTGAATGGACACTTACACCGAAACAATGAACTTCAGAAAGCTATCAGGTAACTCTCCTATTCTGATACAGGTCAATAATTGTGATTCATAAACATCTCCGTGGGTTTTCTTTCCAAAACATATGTGCTGGCCTGCAGAAAGCAGCAGCAGCTCGAATCAAAAGACCTGGCTTTTCAGGGACTTGCATATAAACCAGTTTGAGGTTGTTTTTCCAGTTGTTGCCATGTAAATAATTTTTCTAATACCAGCTAACTATAATATTCTATAAAGATGCATTAAAAGTTTCAAAGGAGGGTTAAATCAAAGGCATGTTTGTGCCTCATTAAAATCTGTATTTCACTTCACTGAGAACCATAAAATCATAAACTCTGGGGCCTAATACGAAGACACGGGTCCTGTTCAGCAGCAGCTGAAATCTGCTGGTATGAGAGATGCTCAGGAGCAGGTGAGCCCAGCGCGGGGGTTGTAGTCCTCCTCCTCTCAAATTGGTTTTACTACTTAAAGATATTTGCATGAGAATAAAATCTGGTTCTTTGGCACTCATCTGCTCCTGCTGTTTATTCTTCGCTTGAGGTTATTGTCTCAGTTTGTGACAACATAATTGGTTTCTGTGGAGAAGATTATGATATTGATGAGACTTATATATGACTTCAGGTGAGGTGCAATCAAAGCACCAGTTCGGAATGGAAGGTGCTGTCTGTTTGCATGCAGCTTCCACTCAGGCTGATTCAGCAGTTTAATTACAGATGTTATTCATTACGGGCTTATATCACGCAAAGCTGAAGTGTGGACACAGGCATGACCAGGGTCAGCGCCACTTAGTTTGTTTTCTACGCTGCTGTAAACGGCACCAAACAGACGCCGTTCACACAAGGGTTTCTCAGTGTTTGTGGTAATTTAGTGTTCTCTAGAGTAGACGAGCCAAAAGAATTGAGCTGGAAAATGCTCTCTTAATGGTTCGTTCTGTGTATTCAATATTTCTGTGAATGGTTAGCAGCTCTCGGACAAGATGAGATTTTTTTGAGAGCAATTATAATCAGAAAAGTTTATTTTATTGTGTTATTTCCCCTGCTCTGATTCCAAATATGCTCTTTGATATCCTATTCGATCCCTTCTTTTTTTAAGCACCGTCTCGGCAATGTTTACGTAGCATTTGGAGATCGTCGGGAGATGTTGGCGTGTGTGTCCTCACTCCTAAGGCAGGCCTCCTAACTAGAGCTCGTTTGTCACTTGTGTGGCTGTTGTGAGAGCAGACTGGAACACGCTCTCCCGTGGCAGGGGCTTGGTGTGGGTGACACCGGGTGACCTGCTGCAGCCCAGACTAATGCAGATATCCAGAGTGCGAGTATGCGTCGCAGAGGAGAGGAGTAGGATGATCTGTGTCATGATTTAATTTGCTGTGAATGACATTTTGCCGTGGTGTGACTGGTGGATTGTCCTTGGGGGATGTCACAAGTTATTTTTTTCTCCTGTCTGGATTACGGAGCCAAAAGGCTGGAGGGGTGAAGAAGCGCGCGCCAGGTTTTGCGGAGCCTGGGGTGGAAGCGGCGCAGGCTAGTGGAGACTTGGTCCGCCCACGGGCAGGTGTGGGACCAGGCGTTCTCCTTCCGGATGTCATCTGTTCTCCTGCCTCTGCTGGAAGCCAGCTCTATAACCAACCACAAACACTGCTGGAATCGTGTTGGTTAGCCCTGCTTCACAGTTTAAAGCTCTCCTTTGTAGGTCTGTCATGAGACATGCGTGCCCCCCTTCCTCTCTCCTCCAGAAAACACTGGATTCTGATACTACCTTGTGATGCTGAAAGCCAGGGCCTTAGGCACATGCCTTTCGTGCCTCAGCTTTCCTCTGCTCCTGCTCCCGGTTGTGCACGAACACAATGGGGGAAGAGGGAAACCTGAGGAGCCAGGCTGGGCGTACCCGACCGCATTCTGGAGAGCCCCATCGTGTGCCGCGAGTAACTGCTTTACCCCGGCACCACGGATGGGAGATCATGGGTGGGAGATCACCATCACGCAGCCGTGCTTTGAGTTGGCAGGAGGACAGAAGTACAAACAAGAAATGGATATTTAAGTGATTCAAAATAAGGAAGGGGCATAATTACATGATTCACTTGGCTTTATCAGGAGCCGCCTGTAAATACGTGTTTAAAGTTTGACTGTGTTTTGTTACTTAAACCTGAGCAACCAGGCTTTGTGTAGATCATGGTGTCACAGAGCGATGAGCAGGCGTAAGGCTCCTGCGCCAGCTCCTGCCTGTTGCTGACTCTTCTCCTGGGCTGCCCCAAGTGTTTGTGCGGCCAGGTGGTAATTCGGACCAGGGAACCGAGCTCAAACGAGTTTGGCAAAAATCCTGATGCAGGGACCATTAGATGTGCTTCTTTATGGCTTCTTGGTTGCTCAGCACATGCAAATATTTAATCTCATGTTTAATTCTGTGTTGTAGGCGTAGGAGCCAGAGGCAAAATCCTAACAAGTTGAATGGAATCGGGATTTCCCCTGAAAGCAGGCCCATAAATCCAATGGGAAATTTAATTATCAGCACTCAGATTCAGGCCTGTGTGCCTTGACCCTCAGCCGCTAGCTCTTGAGGGTGAAGGCAGGATCCGTGTTCAGGTGCTGTGGCCCTGCTGCAACCTCTGGATCCAGAACAGGTCCCCGACAGACCAGTGTGTAACATTTCATACTGCAAGGAGGGTATTTTATTGTAAAACCCCTGTATGGGTCAGTGGGGCTGGAGATGGTTCCTCAGGAGCAAGCAGAGAAGGGGGTGCCTGCTCGGGTTGCAGCATGAGGCCAGATGTGGGCAGCTCTGCAAGCAGGGTCGCCGGGTATCCCATCTCATCCCCGCGCGGGGGCTGCCGCAGCAGGGGCATCGCTGGAAATCCCGAAGTTTGCTCAGTGCCTTCCTTCTCCCGTCCCGACCCTGGCAGCGGGAAGCGAGCCGGCAGGTAGCGAGGTAGAGGGTGTGTGGGGGGGTGTGTGTGCGCATCTGTCTGTCTGTCTGTGCGCCTCTCCTTT
>NW_010429884.1:34448-41348 GCF_000710305.1 Buceros rhinoceros silvestris | reverse complement strand
TGATTCTGTGATTCTGTGAAATATCCTGAGAGCATGCATGCTTCAGTTACCCACTTCCACCAGTAGAGTACAGTACATGCAACACCCACCCCACCCTGAAAAAAGGCCCAAGCAGAGCAGAAAATACGTTATACAATTAATTTACTTTTAAATTAAGTAGCAGGAGAAATATCCTGGATTTTATTTACCAATTGGACTGTCACAGAATCCTAGGTACCTGCCTTGGAGCTTCAGCAATGTCTCCTTAGCCAAATGGTGACTCAGAACTCAACTGCAATTTCCCCTAAGTTTAATAATGAGGTGTATAAAACAGTGTAAAGCAAATTTATTTAGTCAATAAAAAGAAAAAGTATCAGAGTTGGATCCGAAATCTGTATTTTTCAAATCCTCTTTTCTCCAATCCTGAACTAGCACTTGCAATGTCACTAAGGTAATTACTGTAGCAACCTGAGAGCAGTGCTACGTAGCAAACTGGTATATAAAAATGTCAATTTTGTGGCACCACACTGTTTTTGTATTTTCAGGAATATCGGAAATGGATCTGAAAAGGGGTGCTAAAATAAAGAGTTAAGATTTGCATGTTTTTAATTGTATCAAAATAATATTCCAAGTATTACTACCACCCTCACCAGATCCTGTACCAGAGTAAAGTCGAGCTTCCCACCAAAAAAAAGAGACAAACAAAAGAGATAGCACTTAGCGATAAAAACATCAGACTTCTCTACAAAACATTTTTCCTATTACAAGAAACTTGAAGAAAGTACAAGAGCAGTAACAAAAAATAAAATTGATAAAACCACTCATGTAGTGCCCAAGCTATTGAGAAGAAATTGTCATATTTTGAATGTATAATCAGATTATACATTTAAATTACATTATATTGCATTACATTATATTACAGAAAATTTACTTTTTAAAATTTTTAAATAAACCAGCAACACTGATGCCTCAGATAGTGCATGAATATGTGCCCATATTGAGTAAAGAATGTTGATCAGAGGGGAAGCCAAGGGCGCCTAGTGCTTTTAAGTTATATTCTTCCAGCCAGCCTCTTCATGCATTCAGAAAGTCCACATATTGTTGTAAATACAGAGGATTCATAGTTACTGACAAATGCCTTTGAAAATCAGGTTATTAATCATTATCAGAGATGAAAAAACTCCTGGTAATTTATGTAAAAGTATTTATGTAAAGTGTATGAAGTTAAGAAAACCTTCAAAGTACGATCGCAGCCAACACTGACGGCTAGGAAGTTGATCCAAGGCAGCTAGGATACGTAGATAAAACTGTTTGTATAGGTCCTGAGCGTGGTGGAGAGACAATCAGGCTGGTTGTCAGAAGACCCCTGGCTACACCACAGTCCCTAATTTTTGTGGTATTAGAGTTAGGATGCAGTGTCACTGGAGGTAGTCCTGTGTGCTGTGTTTTCAAATGTGATTAAATGTGTTGGGGAGGTGTGTGTGGCATGGTTTTGGTAGCAAGGAAGGGTGCTATAGGGTTTCTTCCATGAGAAGCTCCCCCTGCTCCAAAGTCGGACCCTCTCCTGGCCAAGGCTGAGCCACTCAGCAGCACGGAATGTGACAGTTATCACACTGGCTGAAATAACATATTTAAGAGGGGAAACCTGCTGGTCATCATCTTTTGTTTTCAAGAGGAGGGGCATGTGAGAGAAACAACTATGTGGATACTAAGGTCAGTGAAGAAGGAAGTGTGGCAGGTGAACCCACCCTTTGGCCTGAGAAACTTTCAATCACTAAACTGCAGCTGTTGCAGGGCAGATTTCGGAGAAACTGCTAGAAACCTCTGGAAGCTTCTTGCTAGCTCTGGCCAAGCCCACGATCACATGTACACACCTGGAAAGCAGATCTGCAGCCAATGGGGAGTTAATAATTAATTTACTTAAGATTCAACTAAATTTAATTTACTCAGATTCTACTAAAGGCATAAATAGATTCATGTCAGGGGTGAGTTAAGAGTCAGTCCTCCTTGGAGCAGCAGGTCTGCAGTTGGGCATCTCTCCCCTTAGGTTCAGATGATGCCTAAGGAAACTCCTCTAGGTTGATAGTCCTCACCTTTGTGTAGGGGAGTGCTTGCACATTCTGGATTATTATTCTAAACTTAGAAGTGTGTGTGGAGAGTTTCTTCAACTGACATCTAGAACCTGTAAACTTGTCTGAGATTCTATTTGTTAATATTTCTAATAAATTCTGTTTAACCATATTGGCTGGTTAACTGAGATCAGGGAAGTTCATGTCAGGAGGGGGAGGTACACCGGAGCAGAGATTCTCCTACAGCCCGTGGAGGATCCCATGCTGGAGCAGGTGGCTGCACCCAAAGAAGGCCACGACTCTGAGGGAAGTCCATACTGGAACAGTCCACTACTGGGAGGGCTATGACCCACGGAATGGATCCACACTGGAGCAGTTTGTGGAGAGGTAGAGCTCTGTGGGATGGACTCATGTTGAAGAAGTTCATGAAGGACTGTTTTCTATGAAAGGGACAGTGAGGAGTCCTTCCCCTGAGGGAGAATGAACAGCAGGGTCAACGGGTGATGAACTGACCGCAACATCTGTTCGCTATACTCCTGTGCTGTTGGGAGGGGGAATTTCGAGAAATTGGAAAAAGAGCTGAGACTGGGAAGAAGGGAGGGGTGGGAAGAAGGTGTTTTTAGGATTTGGTTGTATTTTTCATTGTCCTGCTCTGATTTGATTGGTAAATTGGCAGTGGTGGTGGTGGTGGTTTTTAAATAAAATTGGTTTTGTTTCCCCAACTGGAGTCAGATGTTTCTATGTGACCACAACTGGTGAGCAAGCCCTCCCTGTCCTTGTGTCAACCCTCGAGCCTTTTGTTATATTTTCTCCTCCACATCCCACTGGGGGTGGGGTAGGAATGAACAGCTTTGTGGTGCTTTGCTGCTGTTCATATGGGCCTAAACCACGACATCAACTCAGGCTTTCTTGCTACCCTGAGAGCAGCTAAAATGCTCTTAATCCCAATTCGGCTGAGGCAGCTCAGCAGCAATTTTCATACACTACAGAGAATGATGTAAAAAGCCAAGAGCACTCAGAGACCCAGGACAGAATCATCACTCCCACCATCACCTGCTCCCATCCCCCCACCCACCACCTGCTTACAATAAACGTTTCAGAAGTTATTGAGAGCTAACTGTGAGCATCAGGTCATTACTGAGGCTATCTGATCATCAGCTGCATTTTAGAGCAGTAGTGCTTGAATTCACCGCTTGGGGAAATTACAAAAGGGGCAGAGGAAAACAATGGAAAATGTGTTACAAAGGATGAGGCTTTTGCTAATTTGAGCTAATGCTATTTGCCTCCTACACAGCTCATTGCTGGCTGCATTGTCTCAGGAAGAGGCATAGTTTCAGGAGTGTTTCAAGCACCCTGGACATCCCCATGTCAGATTATCCTTCAGGGACAGCTGAGGCTTGTTTACATTTCCTACCAAACTGAAATGTCCTCTGGTGGTTCCCAGGGCTGGCAGACATCTGAAGTCTCTGTCCTGGAGGGAGGGGCCATGCTGAAAACTACAAGATACCTCACAGAGAGCTTGTGTGGAAATCAAGGACACTGAAGTGGGTGCGACTGAAGCATTAGTTTTGTTTTATAGTTGGGGACTAGAAACTAATGAATTTCCTAAAACACGGGGGAGACTGTACTGGCTCACACTAGGATTGTGTATTTGTGCCTAAATTACATAAACACAGTAGGATGTCCATATGGCTGAGTAGAAAGAGCTATTTAGTAACGAAATGCACAAATGAGGTGCCCCTGATGGCAGTCTTTACAGATTATTGTACTGATCTGCCTAATGCCTTGGCTGGATCTCCTCTACTGCAGCACTACCGAAAGGGAGAAGTTACATTCAACACTTTCTTTCTTATTTCTATCTCCAAGTTTCAGCTCTAAAAATTTTCTTTACATTTAACATTTTCTTTAAGGAACAGCACTATTTTCCAGGGGCTTGTCCTGTCTGCAACATCCCCTGGTCAATGGATGTGCTTTTCATTTCTTACAGTGTCTGAGGCTGGGAAAAGAAGGTATTCAGAGGACTAACTTTGGCAGGAAAATCAGTGCTGGGCACCTGTGAAACTTCCAGGTCTTGGAAAAGTGCTGTCTGATGAACACTGAGCTGGTTTCTCGCACATTTCAGTTTTCTAGTCTAATTTGTGATATATGCAATAGTTATCATACTAATAGTCATCTAATACATACTAATTATTATCAACGTAATGAACAGAAGGCTATTGTTAGGACTATTAAACTCTGTGCTTGAGGGCATTACCTACTCACCTTCAAGTCTCATGCACTGCTGAGCATCAGTATTTACATAGCGCTAGGGTATCATATTTATGGTGCACATGGTGAGCTGTTTATTCTAATGATCTCTTTGTTCTTTAGAAAATCTGTTTAATGTAGATTACCCTTTACTTTTGCCATTAAAAAATAATACTGAACTCAGTGTAAAGTATCATGAGAATTTATATCTCCAAACAGTTCACCTTTCTTTTCCAATTAAGTAATATTCATCTGGTGAGTCTGTCCTTGTGCTGAAGTTTACAGATGTAAGTGCATACCTGCATGTGGAAGATTGGCATTTTGTACCTTGGCTTCAGTGTAAGCCACTTTTTAAAATAGAAATATAAAATCTTCTCTGATTTTAACCTTCACTTTCTTATAAAACAGTGTTTATATTGGCTTATTGTTTTTTCCCAATGAAGTTGGAATTTCAAAAGGAATTTTTGTTCTTTGTGTTGATAATTGGGGATTGGGGAGAGAGCTCCTTCACAGTTATTTTGGTGTTGTCTCTTTGCAGTAGATGAATGCCTAGGATTCAGCTACCATAGTACTTTCAGCATGTACCAGCTGTCTGGAGACCGTACAGCCCTTTCAGCTTGTCGAAGTTGAATTTTGAGATTTTCTGGTGAAAATGCGATCTTTTACTTGACAGGGTATATTTCTGCCCTGAATGGTAGGAAAGCACACTCAGAAAAGACTTTCAAAAGTGAAGAATGTACTCCTACTTTCTGACTTTCCAACTACTCAAAATGCTTTTAAATGGGATTTTTCCATATTTCACATAATTCGGACTAAAGCAACATTCACCATGTCACTTCCTCAGCTTCCTCTGAAGTAACTGCAACAAATGCTTATATGGAAAAATGTCCTTGAAGGTAACTTAACAGCTGGAAACATAGAGGATGATCCAGTTCCTTGTGAGCAATAAGCTCTCAGCAAAGAGAATTTAAAGCAATTTGCTGGTTCCTCAGTGTTTCAGCTATGAGCATGTTCTGGGGGAGTAATGGGGTAGTTACAGTTTTATTAGCTAAATGAGAGTCATAATGCCAGAGAAAATGCCCTGCTGCAGCTGCAGGGAGCCTTGCTGGTCATTGCATGCTGCCTCTCAGCTTTCTCTGTGGAGCACAATGCCCATCGTGGGCTGGGCTTTCTCACTGGAGACAGGGCAGCTGTGCACTACCTCTCCCTATGGAAACTTATCTATTCCCAAATCAGCACCCTATATTTACTGCATAAAGTGAGAAGTCTGAAATCTTTTTACATGTTAATCTGGGCTCCATTTTACTTTTCTTGAAAAAATCTGCTGAATTTAGCTGAATAACATTTCTTCTTCAAGTTTTTGTAGGAGTGTTTGTAACATGGCTATTGATATATCAATTTCCAACTAGCAAAATGCTTTTTTGTTGTTGTTGTCTTGAACTGGAACTACTTGCATTTTCTGTTAATAAAGTATTTGTATTTTCATAAATAGGCTTCTGTTTTTAAAGGTTGAACATGAAACCACTTTCAGGTAGGTATAAGCCTGTGTTTGAATTCCCTATATGCAATTAAAGTGTTGAGTTCTGTGGTACAACACAGAAGGAATTTAGTTGCCAAAATTAGGAGCATGGCAGAATTATAATGTAAGAAGTCTTGTTGTATTCTGTTGTACAGAATTGTATTTTTCCATTGAATGTGAGAGGTCATTGATGAAGTACCTTGACTAACACAGCAATTATTTAAGTCTTTCAGAGTTGCCTTGTCTCAATGGGGAAAGCCCCACACAGCCCACCCGTACCCTGGTTACTTGCTGTCTGTGACAGAAGTTGTCCATACTACTCCAAAGGTGTTGCATTGCTGCAGTGAAGCCTTAGACACTAGAGTTCATTATGGCTATACTCCTCTCCATGGACAATTTATATCTTCTGAAGATCTGACATATAATAATATATACGTTAGTGTATCATCTGTGGTTCAGAAAGTCTGAATAAAGTAACAAGTCTAAAAGAAAGACTTCAAGCTCTGCAGTAGAATCTACAATATTTTTTGAGTTGGCAGAGTTTTGGGAAGGACAATAACAAGATCTGTGCCAATTAAGGGAAGGACCAAAGAGAATGGTGCAACTGAAGCCTCTTCAGTGGAAGGATGACTTGGTCTTCTTGTTAAGTGAACCGGTAATGCCAGGTTGTCACCTGATTAAGGTCAACAAGGAAACATGTGCTGAAAGCCAGATTATGTTTTCTGCCTAAAATGAAGGAAGTCACACTGGCATGTATTCTCTTAATAAGGTGCTGGGGACATTTGGCTGAGAAGCAAGAAACTAGATCCCAGTTCAGTCATAAAGGAAGGGTGGTAAAAGAAAAGTGAGGAACCTATAGATCACACCCAAAGCTGAAGCTGGGCGTCTTTACAGTGTTCTGGCAGGGTGCACTTTCCTCTCCTCTGTGCAAAGCTTGCTCAGTGCAAACAACATCAGGAGTCCTGGGGGAAAGTAAGAAAGAGCAGGACTGGGTAATGAGAGGCTCTACTACTTGCCCTGTGGAGATCTGTGTGTTTTATCTTAGACAGCCATCGGAAAAACCGTGGAAGTAACAGAGAGGGAAAG
>NW_010429884.1:15503-34354 GCF_000710305.1 Buceros rhinoceros silvestris | reverse complement strand
AAGAGCCATTCCTGCATGAACTCCTATTTGCTAAGGTATGAAATTATGCTTCTGCTTAGACCTCCTCTCTGGGTTTGGATTCCTCTGCATCCCTGTCTCTAGAGTGGTGCAGCTGCAACAAAGAGCATTATAAAGGTCTCCCTCTGCCTAATGTGTCTATAGGTGATTAGGACAGTCTTCTGCAAACTGACTGGGGACAGAGGAACTAGGTCCCATTAAACACGATCCCTCACCTGCTGTTCCCTTTAAATGATGATGAGCAGGACTGCTGAATCCCGTCCTTCAGCACCAGCACTCAGAATACACTAATTCAGGTCATTCCAGGGACATAACTGTAAGAATCACCCAGTTCGTGAATCAGAAATATTTAAGCAGGAGAATTCATCAGCCTAAATAACAAATCCTTTTGGCATGTGCAAAAGCACAGCTTTACAGACAGAAAGCAGTTTTCACTGAAAAATGCAGATACGTTCAAGCATCTGAAAGAGCAAAGTAGAGATTTTCTAGTTTGTTTCTCTGAATTTAGAAATCTAGCTGGACATCAGGCACATAAGCAATTTTTTGGATCTTGTAAGTTGTGTTTCCTAAAATATATATATATATAATAGTTATCCACCTGCTATGAATCAATTTTGCTGCTCAGTTCTCAAGCTGCCCACAAGATGAACAAGCGGTTGACAGATTCCTATTATCAATAAATGAGCATTGCATATTATTTTTTAATGTAAATGCAAATATAAAGGAAATCGATTATTGCAAAAACACTAGGTAACACAGAGGTACAGACTATCTGAGATGGGTTTCTGGCGTCAGCAATTGGAAGTTTTAAAATGATGTCCAAACAGGTAACAGCTCAGAGAATGATTCACAGTACGGAGTGTACTTTGTGTAGTACGCTTGTTTCTTACTTGCGTCTGAGATCTTAATGGTTAGAACAAGGTAAGAAATGTTATTGCTGTTCATTTAAGGTACTTTTATTAAGGGACAGACAAGAGAAAGACAGCATTCTAGATTAAAAATAGTCAAGGACTTTTTTTTAATAACATATCTTCTATGATTATAAGTAGAAACCATAGTGAGGTGACAGAAATATCTTAGTTTTGATTAGATAATGATAACGAATTCATATTTAGGTTGGCATGTACTTTAGACACCCAAAGATTTTTTTCTGGGGAAAAAAACGTTTTTTACAGTCTGGTACTAATTTTAGGGTTTTAAAGGTGTCGAAGTACTTTAAAAATAAACATTCATTGTTACTAAGCAGCACCTGAGAAAAAATAATTGGTGTCATAGTTTCGTGCTTTGGGTTGTGTAAGTGAGATGTAGCTTGAAGGAAAAGTCACAGATTTGTTGGAAAGGGACAAATATGAAGGGCAAAAAGAGATTTAAGGCACCGCATTTTAAAAGTTTACCTTATAGGAAAGAATTCTGTATTTAGGAGGTAATTTAATGAGCACATATTCTTCTTTAAATCCACAATTTTCTTAGTGGTCATATAGAAATAGTTATGTTTAGACCAGCCACAATTGTTGACATTTCAGTCAATATTTTAACATTCAATAATTTCAATAACAAATCTAGTGACATCTTTTACGAGTTATGAAAAAGGTTCATTATTCATTCATTCATTAAGCAAAGAGAGCTTCTCTTAAAACATAGAGCTAAAGAACCAGAATAAAGTAGAAAAAAGACAAAAACAGGAAAGAAATCATTTTGTCTTTCCTTTTCCTTTTTCTCTTCCATCTCTTGTAGATAAGTACTGTAGATCCTTTATACTTCTCTCTTAGTTTCTGAGTTTCCTGATGTTGTAGCTGAATGTGGAAATATAGCTGGAAAGCTGGATTTCAGCTTTCTATCAAGAGCCTGACAGAGCCCATGTTTGTCATTTAAATATCTCCAATAAGTGGTGCCTGTGGGAAGAAATTAATCTTTTAGATAGCATTGTGCAGCTCAGCTAGGCACTGGAGGAAGAGGCAAGGACTTCGCTTGGAAGGAGTTTATTATTTATATAGCCCTGCACGTGCACATGGTCTTATGCACTAAATCAGCAGCACTGGCCAAATGTGCGTCTTGCTTCAAAGGGCTGCTAAGGCCGTATGGCTGGTTCAGGGAAGGAGAAATTCATCGTTGTCTGAAGGAGAGTAGGAAATCTCCTGTTGGAATGACAGAGAAGGCAGGATGAAGGGTGGGCACAGGAGGTGCTGGTTGGTGAAATATACCCAAACGCAGCTCCTGCTGCTGCTTTTAAAGGATGAGATTAACATCCCTGAAGAAATCTGGAGGAGAGGGAGAGGATTTCTACTGGTATCAAATTGCTCCCCTGCAGCTATTGCCACTTTGGTATTAATTCACTTAAACCACAACAGTAGCCTGGCTTGAAGTGTAGGATAAAAATGTTCATCTACAAAGAAGTAAGGGAAGAGCTAAGAACTAAATAAACTCGTGGCCTTCTGAATAGTAGCAGTCATGTTAATGTGGTTGTGCTCAAAGGTATAGTTGGGGTGCCCATATGCTTCCAGCAGGTCCCCAGGTGATACCTTCTTGATCCTTCATACTTCGCACAGGTTCTCCTCATTACGCAGATGTTAACATACCATAGATTCAGCCTCTTGCAGTGAATTTGGAGAATATGCCCTTCACCTGCAAGTTTTTCTAGGCCAAATGATACTAAGTGATGATGGGTGTAAGTAGGTAGGCATAACTGATGAAGATTTAGTGGTAGGAGATCCCATACTAAGACGAAGTGTGCAGATCTACATTGCTTAGCTGTGTTGTAGTCTACCTGCAGTCAATTCAGTTCTTTCAAGTTAATAACAGTTAATAACCTATGAGGCTAAAAATATCTGATGGTTAAACCTGACTTGGTGGTTGATTTTCTGTGAGGTACCTGTAAAATCACTAGATATTGGTTTTTAGAGGTGTTAACTGCCTAAAATCCTCAGAGTTTGACTGTGTGATATTGAATTTGTCAAAGTTGTCACTTTCTTCCAAATGCTGCTTCCTGTATACAGTGGCTGAAACAGTCTGCTGTACACCAAGATGCTGTGTGAGTGTTCCTCAGACCACGGTAAGAGAACAAATGGGTTCCCTAACAGGAACTGCAAATTCTTTGTATTTCATCCATCATTTGAAGTCCTAAGTATAGATGTGTGTCCTTGATTTTTAGATAGGCTGATGACCAGCATCTCTACTGGATTCAGAAAGGACTGCAGATGCTTGTATCTTCTGAAATAGGCTTCAGCTACTGCATGTCAGGCAAGAAAACTCAGCTACTCTGGAAACAGGTCTTGCAGATTTTTTTATTCTCTGTAAATAAACATATCTCGATTACCTCACTTGTGCTGCAGGTGTAGTTACTCACTGCAAAGAAAGCTCTCTGAAAACCTCATACCAATCTCAGTATCAATATTGCAAGTGTTATACAGCTACTGCATTGATAGCTTCATTGGTTATAAGTATCTGTAATCTGTGATAATTTAGCAGGGTTATGATAATCATCTCCACTATTCACCATCCTGAGCACCACTTGTCGCTCCAGGCGTGCTTGGTTGTTGTGGTAGCTTCTGCATTGCTCATAGGTGTTGCGCCACCTTCTCCTGTGCTGACTGCTGAATTTTTTGTTACATGCTCTGTACAAAGTTATAGTTATACTTAGTTATAAAATTACTTCAGTTTTCTGAAGTTACTGCTCCTGTAACTCCTCTGTTTTCAAGTTTCACAGAGTAATGTGTTTGGAGCTAATTCAAAGACTCTTTAATTACTAATCCCTGTATGAAGCTCAATTTTCATTTCCTTCACACGACAAAACAACCAGAGAGTATATCATTATTTTCCTTCAAATACACCTTTGAAAAGTCGAGCAGCTTGAGATCTCTGTAGTATTGTAACACGTTGTGGGCAAATGAGCAAGCATCTAGTTTCTCTCCCAATGAAGAAAGAATTTTTGTAACAGCTTTTACAGATGAAATATAATTAGGGACATTGTATAGTGCGGAAAGCTTGTCATTACTTGAATATTAACAATTCTATAAATGACGTGCAAAAATCTGCTGAAAAATATAGTAAATGTTTTATCCTCTTATAAGCATTTAAGAAAACAATTACTTTGACTCCATAGCAAGTCCTTAATAATCCAAGATTTTGTTCACAAGCAGAATTAGATGGAGGGCAGATAGAAGCAGTGTGCAGATAGGGACCTTGGCCTTACATCCTGAGCTGGTGCTTCACCTTTCCAATATGATCTATTACACTCCACATGATCAAGTCCCCATCAATTCTTTCTGTGATTCATTTATTGCTTTTTGTCCAAAACAT
The DNA here is from genome assembly GCF_000710305.1 of Buceros rhinoceros silvestris. Taxonomy (NCBI): domain Eukaryota; kingdom Metazoa; phylum Chordata; class Aves; order Bucerotiformes; family Bucerotidae; genus Buceros; species Buceros rhinoceros. Next base: position 30,040 of record NW_010429884.1, on the reverse strand, counting down.
CAGTACAGCTATACTCTGCTACATTACCATGATGGATTTGCAGATCTTTGGCATTCAGTGGAATGATTTCCATATCATATATTATGGAAATGAGGCTAGGAATAGCATGGAGGTTTACCCACAACATCTATTTTAGTAACACTTTTAAATTTACCAGCTACTAGGAAAATATCATAAAAGCCTTATGTTTAGAGGAAGGCAAAAGATATTTGAAGCCAAAGTTGCAGTTATTGCTTAAACCAGAATGAAGAAACACAGATTAGCACTACCATGGCTCTGAAGGAAGCACTAATTCAGGACCATGTTATATTGCTGACGGGGTGCGAAACTATTGCCCACATGGAGAGAATGTATAACCAGCAACCTGCTTGCTGAGCTCCTATAGGAAACAGCATTTTGCCTTCATGGAGGAGAGTAGCACATGTTGAGTTGCTGCAGGAGTGGTAATTTGGATGTCAAATTTTTATTCTCTCCCTTCACCAGAGACTGAACAGGTACAGTGCAAAGACTCCTGAATATGTGCTAACAGGGCAAGTATACCCTATAAGGGGACTGTTTCTTTGTTTCAGCTTGGTGAGAGGCTTTAACCAGGTACTTACATTCCAAAAGTAAAGTAAGGAAAGTAAAATTCTTGCAGTATCAAGGAGTAAAGACGTATTCCACATTAGGAATTTTGGAAAAGGAAACATGGCATTTGTAAGATCATGTTCCCAAGACAGGATTTGTTGCTCAAGGGTCTACTACTGCATGTGGAAGTGGGCATTAGAAACTGCAGCCTTACCTGCAGCAGAGTTTGGAGAATGATACATGAAGGGCAGCAAATCAACATCTGCTCCATTAGTTCAGTATTACTAGAAGAGCCCTAGTGCTATCTGTCTTCCAACTGCCAAGAGCGCATTTACTCTTCTGGGATGGAATTTCCAAGCTGCACAAACATGCTCATCAAAGGCTGGGGCAAATTTGTTTGCCATCCTCATCAATCTGAAATCAGTTAGATGTGTTTTTGTAAAGTGAAGCTGCTCATTATCATTTCCACTGGTGGAGACTGACAGTGTGTGACAGTTTGTTGTGATTAAGAGGTACAATTTGGAGAGAAACCAAGCTGTAAAATATTTCAAGTCAGCACTAGAAATGTGAAAAAAACCTTTAAGTGATTGCCAAGAAATAATGTTGGAGAGTCACTTTCTTCTGGATTTCAGCATCTAGAGGGCATATCAATGTTTACATTTCTAAGGGCGAATACAAACCTGGGCTCTCTTCTACTGTGCTGAAGATTAATGCTAAATAGTTCAAGACATTTAGCTGTTCTTTAGAGCTTACATTTTGTAGTAGCAGAGGTTGTGTTGCTCATTTGCCTTTGTTTTCCTTAGAATTGTCCTTTGAAGAAAATTATCAGCATGGTCTGATGCTTCATGCTATGAAACGACAGTTTCCAAGGCCCTCGGGTTCTGCCAAATATGCTACAGAAAGGACTGAGAAAATTTCACGTGAACTTGAGAGTGCAGAGCTGTATGTTGTCTTGACACTGTCAGGATCATACCAATTTACAAAATCAAATTATATGAAACTATGCTAATACTGTGTTAAAAATATTGCCTGTTGCTTGTTTGGGATCAAGCAAATTGTTTTCCTGTTCCCTGTCATACACTATCTACTGTTTTATTAGAATTTTTATTTACACATTAATGCTTTTATTTTATATCAGATTACTTTTCTTCATTTACCTGTTTTTTCAGCTGAAATGCTGGAAAATATGCTTTTCACCGTTTTTTGAAGGTAAAGGACAGTTCAAGTCTTTGATCCTATCTTCAGAGCTCTCTGTTGCCCTAATGCTGTACTATCTGACCTTCCATTTCATTGAAATAATGTCAGTCTTTTGTGTCTTTGACTTCATGAATTTGTAATTTAACCCTGGAAGAGGTCAAAACCGCATTACACATCAGAGCCCTCAGTCATCTTAGTTGACATGAAAAGAGAAAAAGCTGGGTGTAGTCCTGAGACTCAATTTCAAGCAAATCAGTTTCTTTCTCAGGTGAGGTATTCTTAAGCTTCCCCTTCCTGTCAAGTCATGTCAGGCCCCTGTAGGAAGGTTTCCAGGCAGTCTTGTCTGCTTGATGTTGGCTGTGTCTCATCATTGCAGTGTGAATGGGCTACTTGGGACAGCCAGTTTTAGCAAAGAAAACCTAGTTTCATCCACATTGGCATAAAACTATATTTAAATGAAAGATAAAGCTAACATAATTAAAGAAGGGATTCTCTTTGACATTCATCTCTGCCCTAAACCAGGCTCTGAAGTAACTCCTGAGGGTAATAAACATGAATGAGTTTAGACTCAAAGCCATTAATCCTAAGGGTTCTATGGTAATTGCTTGTTCATGGTGGTGCTATTAATGCTTCTGACTGTTGAATCGGGACCTGTGGGCTGGATCAATGGGCTTGAATCCATTTCCTTCAGGAGTATTTGCATTCTCTCCCAGAATCTTTGTTCAGCTCTGAATGTTAAATTCTGTAGGAAACTGAGAGATGGTGTGAAGAAAAGCATATGGAAACACTTCAGATTGAAAACCCCATGTTTTTGAAAGGACATCCCTTTGGGCTCTAGAATAAACTAGTATCTGCAGCTGAATCATGATACCTGGAGAGTTTCAAAGATGGCTGATGTCTTCAGTGCCCAAATTATCCCACCTAATTAATCCCACTCCATTTAACCTGGGAGGAAGCTTAGTCATCCTAGGTTTTCTGCAAAGTCAATAGAGACAGACAGATTTTTCTGAAAGTGATTCAGCCTACCTAAACTGAACTTTGTAAATTCAGGGCACAAAGTCTTTTTGGAAGATTTTAGGTATAATGTATAATTTTTATGCCATTAAAAATAACTGGCACTACTGATGATTTGGTACAAGAGCTGCACCTTAGTTTTCTGTTAAGCCACCTGGTTAACAAACCAATCAATGGGTGCTCTACTTAAGTATGGATTAAAGACACCATCCCCCATTAACTTAAGACCAGATATGGTCTTATGTTTAAATGGCTCACTGCTGTGGAACTCAAAAACTTCTGAAGTTCTGGACCTTTGTAATTAACAATTTCTATAAAAATCAGCTTTATTTGATAACCTATTACATGTTATGCTCGTAAAGGATATTGTATGAATAACAAGTCTTAGTCATACCATTTGTATCCTTCCTCTGTGATCATAAATCAAATATAATCAGCACAAACATGTTTCTTACCCTTCCATATCCTGTATGAGAAAGGGTTATTGCTATGAATGATGCACATACCATTTGTATCCTTCCTCTGTGATCATAAATCAAATATAATCAGCACAAACATGTTTCTTACCCTTCCATATCCTGTATGAGAGAGGGTTATTGCTATGAATGATGCAGGCTGGACAGCCAGCTGTCCATCATACAATATATTTCACCTTGAGAAGAGCCTTGTGAAAGTCTCAGTAGGTCATTTAAATGTTGGAAAACTACCAGATTCCTCTAGTTCCAGCTAAACAGTCTGTATGGTATCTCTTGAGATTTTGGTTGCTTTATTCAGCATTGGCTTAATTTATTTATTTTTTGGATTAATCTCACTTTTCTGCTTGAAGATATCACTAGCAAACCCTGTGCCTGTTGGCTGTCTTACACTTAACCACCTTAGGAAAGAAGTGACACTTCTGGGGAATTTGCCCAGTGTGTGGAAGGAGAAAGAACAATGTAATCAGACGACAAAACTGATTGCCTTATATTTCCTTACAATGCAAAATAAGTTCTCATGCCTAGTTGTAAGTAAAATAACAAGAAAAAGGGGAAAAAACCAACAAAACAAAACCAAACAAGAAAAGTCCTAATGAAAAAATAACTGTTTCTCTCTTATGTCTTTCCTGCATAAGGTTAATAACACTCCTCAAGAAGCAAATTGCTCTGCAGAACTGGTGTTCTACTGGCACAGTGCATAGCATTATTTTCAAGCTTCATAGGCCTCTTGCTCATATCATTCCTTTAAGTTGCCTTACACATATCTTCATTGTTTTAACTCAAAATCACTACAGTGAAACTGCTATGCTGCAGTTAGGAGAGTTCAGAGAGATGTAAGGAATAACAGAAAAAAAATATTTTGTTTTCAGTTTACCATTTTACCAGTCCCAGAATTTGCCAAAAAAGTCCTGAGAATGGAGAAGATTCTCCATTCCAGGTTTTATTCAAAAGTTTAAAAATGGCACGTACACCTCTTGATGCTACAAAATGAGGAGGGGCAGGACAGAGCCAGTTGCATCAGTTCCCTGGTTTTGTCTGTACAACTTTCATTCAAACCTCTGTTCCTTTTCCTCCACTATAAATCTCCTGCAAAATTTTAGACAAGAAGGCATCCTATTAATTTCGGACTTAATCTTGGGGTTATTCAAATATCTACCAAAATGGCAGTCTCACTTTCAAGCAACGTCAGCTCTAATTTAGTGTTTCTTACATATTCATTATGTTTATTGTGGCCATAGTGGTCAGGTTTTACATCTGTTCACACCATATTAAAAAATCGCCTTTGGCATACCGATTCTGTACTCACACAATTAATGCCTATATACTGTATTGTCTTTGCACACTCTGCCCCCATCCATGAATTACGGCTATTCAAGAAATAACTTTAAGGGGAAATAGCTTTATTTATTGATTTGTGTGTTCCCACATGATTATTTGCCTATTAGGTTCTGGGCTGCCTATGTGTTATTCAGGTTCCTAGACCTATCAGTAAATCTGCTCTCCGCAGTGACTGTATTTTTGCCTCAACTATGGTGTTAACGTGCAGTTCTGTCGTATATATTCTGCATTTTCACCAACTTAATCAAAGGCAGCTTGACTACTTAGTAGGAACTGTTGTAAATGTGTCTTGTCTGGAAATCACTTCCTCTGACAACAGAAAATATCTGCACTGTAATATCAAAATTTAGTAAAGATGAATAGTTTGTATTTGGTTTGATTGCAAAAGCTGTCCTCACTTTTCAGAAGACTCCTATAAAGGAGCTTCATGTTCTGTAAAACTGTAAACTAAATACTCTATCAGAATGTGAAAAATGTAAGCCACACAGACACGTTCATTACTTTTGTACACTCTAGCCTTTCTGCAGCCTTATCATATTAAAAAGCAACCCTATGTGAAGGGAATGAATACGATTAGCAAGTCAAATCCCCTGTCTGTTATCCAAGTTGTATAAAACGACCTCAGAATATTTAAGATGCAAACTCAGTATTTTTTGTGAAAACTGAAACAATTTTTCTTTACTCTTTTAGCTTTCATATAAGGTTGTAATTCAGCAGTTGATGCTATTTGTAGTGATTATTATTCTAAATAAAGGCGGCTGATTTGTCTTTTAAAGTAATCCCTTGTGGGCATGTGACAAAGTGGGCATGTGGCAAAGTGGGCAAACTTGTTTCAGGCAATTAGATCTCCTCATTTTGTCCCTAGAAGTGCCTGTAATATGCATCTGGGCATAGATGAGGCTGTAAGTTGTAGGTTTCTTTACTATTATTATTTTGTTTATACTTTTATTTAACATATTCTGAAGACAAACAGAGATCTGGACAAATGGTGAGTCCTCAGCGGAGTGGAAAACTGCAACCATTTGAATGTCTCCCGTTTCAAAACAGGAAGAAAAAAATTATTTTCAAAATATCTCATGATCAGTATTCTGATACACGCAAAACCTCGATTTCACAGTTGAAAAGCTGTTGCAATTTTCAGATTATTATCTAATATGAAATATGTTCTTTTTATTAGAATTTCTTCAATTAAACAGGTTTTTTTTCCTTCTGACTCACATTCAGAAGAGCTTATCCTGCTTCTGTCTGAGTATAATGTTTAAATAATATTCCCATGGAGTGAAAGTCATGCTCTATGTCAAAAGAAAAGATGAACCAGATCAAAGACTGAAATAAGTTAAGGTAAAAGCAAAACATTTGCAGGGAAGTTGCAATAACTTTCATGGACAGCGTGTGATTTTAATTTTGTTTTTCCTTTTTTTCAGGAGACCTACCACATAAAGTGAAAATTAACAAAGTGTTTGTTTCTTGGCAAAAGAAGTACACTGAGTAGTAGGGCTGAGACGGATGTAAACTGCCAGCTTCAGAAGCAAACTTGTTTCAGGCAGTTAGATCTCCTCATTTCATCCCCAGAAGTGCCTGTAATATGCATACATAGAGCCACAGATGGAAAAATACATTTTAGAGTAATAGAGACTGGCCACGCAGCCACCTGTCTTAGATCATGGCCCCTTTGGTCCTCTCCCTCACAGGCAAAGTCTTGCTGAGCTGAGGTTTGACCAAGTATGTCCAGCAGTAGTTCTATGCTGTCATTGGTTATATTCACGTGATCCTCATTGTGAAAAGGTTTAACCCAAGAAAATGGGAAGAATCGTGTGGAAAAAAGTCAAGTGAATACAGCAATTATTTCTTTACATTCTATAAATGGAGGGGGTTTGTTGTAGAAAATTAGATTGCCTTCCATAACAGAAACTCTGAGTGGAAACCTAAAGGTATCCTGCATCAGTATTTTGACAATGTGAAGGCTGTATCCTGTATGAAGAGGTTTTATCTCATCTGCGTCAAGTGCTGAAGTACCCAGGGTTTGAACTACTTTCTGTGTAGTACTAATGGGATCTTTAGATATGAGGGGGTTTCCACATACTCCTTGTCAGGAGATGTATTTCAACAGACCCAGATCTCATACCTACCTAGAGGACACTCAAGAATGTGAGTTCATGTGGATTATTCTTCTCTTCATTGTCTCACAAATGTAACCCAAATAGGAAAAACTGCTTTAAGACATACCTGAATACACACACATTTACACACTTTGTCACTTAGTGCAAAAAATTTCTCAAGCAAGACAAAACGAGAAGCACTGAGCTAGGTAATGGCTGTGTCTGTATGAACGTGCCACACAGCACTGGAGGAGAAGAGGTGCTGAGGAGACAGCTGGTGCTGTACCTCTGGGAACCACCTTGCAGGGTCACAGGACTTCTCCTTCAGGCTGGCCCCACTCTCGCCTCATGTACCGTGCTCCCATCAGCAGCTGGAGAATCGGGGGTGGTAAATTCTGGTGTATGTCCCTCCATCTTGCCCAGGAGGAGTTCCACTCCTGTGCTCTCAGAGCACCCTATGCCACGAATCCAAGCACAGTAAGTGAGGACAAGTGGAGGGTTCCCTGAAGAGGAATTTCTAACACTGCTATAGACCCTCCCAAATTCTACCACAGCACTAGATGGGGCTTGCTTATCAAACTAGTAGGCAGAAACATGACATGGAAAATGTGACACTCTTGCTATGAGCCTTTTTATACCAGCGTGTAACCACAATATTTCTGTTCAAAAGTGATCTGCACTTTTCCTCTGGCCATAGCACAGCTTAAGTAACTTTAACTTGAGTTGACAAACCTGCTTTAAATTGCTGTGTATGATTGTATCAACACCTTGAATACATTATACTAATATCCTGACACGGTGGTACTGGGGAGGAGGCTTCCTGTGATTCTACCTGCTTAACTGCGAGTGATACCAGTGATTCAATCTGCTGCAAGCAGAGCAAATATTTCCTCTTAGAAAAGTTAATGGACAAATCAGCTATAGTTCACAAAGTTGCAGGAGTTAAATTAAGTAATTATTTCCAAATTCCAGAACCTTTCAAGAGGGTTGTTTTTTTTTTTTCATGTGCTTTCTTGGAGTTATTCCTTTCTTTAAAATGTAAAGTATCACGATCTGCCCAATGTTAGGGATGGATAAACAGGTATGACAATTATTTTCTTTGTACAATGCAGAATCTTTAAAATGTGCTTTATCTTCTCTTTGGTTTGCTGGAGTTTTCTAGTGTACCTCAACATGAATCTAATCAGATTACCAAAAAAAGTCAAGTCCTACTGATTTCAGTAGGAAAAGTTTCAGTTTTGGTTTTGAGTATTCAGGAAAGAAATAAAATTTCCCTTCTTGGTATAAAGCTTTAGGGATTCTTTCCCTGCTTCCTTCTCCCTTTCTATCTTTCTTCCTGAACTAGACAGATTTCCTGTAGTCCATGTCTTTTCTCCAAGCACCCAGTGCATCGGATCTAATGAGGAAGGAGGATCTCTTATAGAATTCAATATTTGTAGACTTCTAGTTATAAATTCTGTGGATATCCTACTGAATTATACAGTTTGATTCTTATTCACTTTAATAACATTCTGACTTTTAACTACAGTATACTTTATACTAACCACAAGATGCCTGAAAAGAAAAGATAGCAGAGTCTTAGAAACATTCAATGATAGCCAGACACAAAGAATATTACAGTAGGAATATACAGAAGAGATTTCTGAAACTAAAAACTAGCTTTTTCTTTTTTACAGCAGATTTTAGTTTTTCAGCAAAATGGATTTTTCAGTCAGTCCTTCATGAACCAATGCTTTTTTCAGAACCTGAAAGAAAAAAATAATTTCTATTGAAATTTCAGTTATGTGATTTTTAAAGATTTCTCCCATTATAAAAATTGTTTTCTATAGGCTTTAACAATCTGCTTACTATGTATGATCTATAAAAATTCAATTGTACTGAAGACTTCTGTTTGAAACAGCCGTACGTCTTTTCTAACTTACTTCCTAGACAGCCGTTATTCTTCTTAATGTATTTTCTTATCCTAATTTAGGAAGAATTTTCCTTGAATTGAATGTCCTTGATCTTTCTGAACCTTTATTTCTAACCACTCATTTCTTTTTTAAAATCTTTTCTTCCTGCTTTAAGAAGCTAGACACTTTTAAGACTTTGTATTGTCTCTTAGGCTTTAATGCCTTTTTTTTTTTTTTTCCATTCTACTCATGTGCTCATGTTTCCTGTTTTATAATCTCTCTTTCAGTCCAAAACACAGCTGGATGAATTCACCCCTGGGTCAATCTCTATATGTAGGTTAAAAAGACAGACCTCAAACCCTAACAAACAACGGAAGTTACTCACTTCTTGCTTTGGGCAAAACAATATTCTTGTACATCTCCAGTGATGTGCTCTTACTTCAGCGTTTAGTAAGCACACCTGAACTCAATGTAATTTACTTAATTTGACCATGAATAACAGAACATCAGAGGTTCCCAATACTCTGGTTTTTAGAATCTTTTCAAGTTCTTGGTCTGAAGCACTGACCTCTTTGTAGTGCATTTAGCCTACTGACAACCGGTTTCCTTTTTCTAGATGTCTTATACTGAACATGCACAGATTTTTCCATTGTTCGTGGATTACAATTTGCAAATCGCTGGTTGTGGTAGCATTAATTTTCACTTATTTAAATAGTGCGCTCTGGGCTGCACATATACCCTGTTTCATTTTTTTCTACAAATGTCACAATGCTGTTTTAGAAATGGATTTTGATAAATTGCAGTTGATGACAGATTTGATAAAGACTTTGATATTCCAAAGCCACTCTAAAGGAGGAAAAGCTACTTATTTTCTCCAATATCATTAGGCTGAGAAGTAATGGCCTTTAATAAGAGACCTTTTGCTTAGATATTTGGAAAATCTTTCTAACAGGGGAGACCGTGAAGCACTTACAGAAGGTTGATTGCAAAAACAACAGAACACTATCACAAGAGACCTGAAGAAGAATCCAGGCAGATGACTCTTAGAAATGCTAAGGGTACTGTTGATCCTGCCTTGCAATAAGAATGTAGGCTTGATGAGTTACATCTTTGTTTAGTGATTTCGGTTGTTGCAACTTTCTCTTTAAGTAGGAGACATGGATATGAAGAAGTTTATAATGAATAGCAGTTCTTTTCACAAACGGAAGAGTATCCTTACAAAGGATGTATAGAGGTAGAGCTCTCTTTTTCTCCTAAGTGATAATTACCTCTCTGCACCTAACAGTTTGCTGGCATTGGCAAATCCTGGTAGAGATGTAGTTTATAGTATCACAGATTCATTCAAATGTTGGTTGGAAAACCACTGGATGTCAATGTGGTACTTCTTTATAGTTTAGAACAATTCTCCCAGAAATTAGAGGGTATACTGAGTAATTATGTAAGACAAAGTTCTGTTTTGCTTGTAGCCTTCGTCTATGAGACACTTGCTTGCACATGATTTTGGGGGCTTGGCTTCTGTGGGGTTTTTTTGATAATTAACTGACATAAGCATGCCAGCAAGACAAGTCCAGCCTGTCATATCAGTACAAAATTCTGGGTGTAGAGAACCTCTTCAACTGGCAAAGACCATGTACAGGCCCTTTAAGGTTAGTGGTCCACGCATTATTTCTGAATCTGTCTGAAGTCAAATTCCTCTGAGATCTTTTGACAGGTGGACAGAGTGCAATGTAAAAATCCTTAGTTTTACCGCTAAGAGCATCACTTCCTCATCAGTCCTCATGAAAACCTTGGCAGGCAGAAGATAATGAGCCAGGTTGTGCCACCTGTAGAGCTCAGCTTCTTCCTGAACTGATTTTGCAGGGTGCTGCTTCAAAGCTGTACCCTGAGAGCTGGCTTGACTATATCCCACTGGGTACCCTGTAGACATGCCTTTGTATAACCCATTCACCATTTTTCACAGGAGTTTTCACAGCCATAAACCATGAGAGAAGTATAATCAGAAAGTTTTGTGGATTAATCTTTGCAAAGTGACACACTCAGCAGACAGTTGCTATTTTCTGCCATATTTGTAAAGTGAGAGCAGTAAACCTAGCAAAGATATGTCAAATTGATAAGTATAAGGAATTTTTGGTATATTCCTTGGTGCTAAACACAAAAAAATTACAAAATTATTTACAAATGAAGTCTTCAGAACTTTGCAGACAGCATTTTATTTTCTGCTGGCCTGGAAAAGAAAGTCAATAGAACTATTCATGGTGTTAATACGTATATACATTTGCATATGTATTTAATGTGTATGCGTATAATTGTATATATGCACATATGGGTTCATGTGTGTATATACTCATATGTATATATGTACATGGGGAATTTTAAATACGTAAATTGGTTCATTTTGGGAAGGAGCATCTGAAATATCAGTGCCCAAAGTGCATGCGGATAATGTTCTCAAATCTAAGAAACAGGGTGTCCTGGAAGCAGGTAAAACTAAGTGATAAGCAGATAGAACAAGTAATGCAGATTGGAAGAAATACCTATGAGTCACTATTTCTGCTTGATCCAGTGCTTAATCTAACCCATCAGGTTGAAAATCTTGAAATCATTCTGAAAATTTCTCCTTTACTGACAAAAGAAAAACTCTTCTGTTTTCTAATGTTCCCTTGCAGCAGATACAGAATAACTTTTTTTTATTCTTCTTTTTAAGAAGCTCTAACATCTCCACTCTGCACAGCAAGTCTTTGAAATTTTGCAGAAAAGAAAAAAAAATGAAGGCTTTTCTTTGTCCCTGGAAATTCTGTTTCAACTTACTGGAGCTATCACGTGTTGAACCAAATCACCGGTCCCTGTAGAACAGCCTGCACTGAGAACCTCTCAGAAGTGTGACATCAGCTGTAGCAAAGGAAAAAAGTCAGCCCTGTTACTGAGTTCATAACCTTGGCCCATGCAATGAGCCATAGCTTCCCTCCTTATTCCTGCCCCCATTGCATCTATGTATTATGGTACAGACTTCAGCTGCCGGATTACCTGGATTTTTTTCCGAGTGACTTGAACCCATTCAGAAAGGAAGATGCACACAAGCTGGAGTCAAATTAATGTTGCTCCTACATGTTATATATAAATTCATCTTACCCTGATGAATGACTGACTTATGCCTGACTTTACAATATACATACATTTTAATTTGGTCTGCTTGAGAACATATGTAAAAAGATGATGCAACATAATATGAATAAAAAACCCTCTGATATCTTTATAGACTTTGCTAAAGTGACTGTATAAGGCATCAAGGATGTTCAGTTCTCATTATTCTGTTTCAGAAGCAACATAAAAACTGCAGGAGCAGAAGTTCTGAAAGGCAGCTTATTAAAGTCTTTTACTTTCCTTCTGCTCTTAAGTTTCTGAACTAGCAGCAGGTTATTTTCTATTTATATCCTCCGAAAATTCTTTTGACTTTCTCTGAATTACGAGGAGTTGGCAAGGCTAGTCTCAGGTTTGGAGAGACAATTGCACTTTATATATATCTTTCATCCCTGTTTAAAAATGTCATTTACTATTCAAGTGCATTTAATGAAACATACTGACATGGTTGATTATAAAGATACAGCGTAATAGGATCATTTTCAATAACATAACTAAAACCTTTATGATAGTTAATCACATAAATCTGCTGTAAAATTTAATCCGTTTAGACTTTCTGCTGTTGGCTAATGCACAGGTCCTTGGCCATCTGCACAGTTCACTGTAATGCAGTAAGTTAGAAATTTGCATACACATGCTGCAGTTATCCATGGACTTACACTCATTACTTTTCTCCTGGATATTTAAGTGCTTGGGTAATCCTTCCTGTGGAATGCAGTTCAGAGGTTTTATTTCAGAAAACATAGAGTTATGGAGAGATTCAGAGACCCAAGATGATACCCCAAGGGATGATAAAAGCCCGTAAAGCAAATTCTAATAATTGACATGAAAGTAAAGATATCCAGGGTGAAAATTGGTAAGCTCTCCTTCACTGCCTATGCAATTTTGACTACGAAAGAGCTGGCACAGGCTTTTCAAGACCTTTTGCAGACTACTGGCACATACCATCCTCTTATGGCTACTGACTAGTTATGAGAGGACTATGGCATGTGAAGCAAGGTGTAGGTAATCCTACAGCTGGAAGCCAAAACACTCCAACCTTCCTTCCATCTGCAGTTTTATGAGGGTATCATCTGAGTGCCTTATATGTCGAGTATTCCACTTCTCACATGCTGCCCCAGCCTGAATGCCTTGGCACCTTTGAAAGTGTTATTTGATGTACTCAACCTCAGGGAGTGCAACAGTTCTGCTGAGAGCTGAAATACTCGGAACATTAGAACCCTCAGAAAGAGATTTATAACAGCAGCCAGATCATGGGGGACAACATTGTGCCCATCACTAGAAAAAGCCGGTGACCCTTGTCTGTCTTCTGGGTATAGACACAAATGCATAAAATATTCAGGATTTAAGTATAAAGTCAACTATTTCAGGAAAAGCGGAGCTGGTGCAGAAGACTTAAAGTGCCTGTCCTTGGCTTTTATGCATGAGCAACTAGCCATGCTTGTTCTACTGAAGAGGTTCGGTTGCTTTTTATCCCTCAAATTCAACTTGAGAAGATCCAGATCTGACAGGTTATTTGCAATCCATCTTTAAGAACAGATCAGGAACCCAGTTTCAGTTTCTATTTGGCAGCATTGAGCCTGAAGTCGTCCTGGTTTGAGTTAGAACAGAACAAATTCTGTTCAGGGATTTTACTTTTCACCTCAGTTTCTTACAACTAACTGCCCTTTCTGAAGTTAACAGCATATCTTTGCAGGCAGTGTCTGCTTCCCGAAGTGATAATGCTGGATGCTTACAGTCACTACCAGGGATTGGTGTGCTGAAAGGCTCTTGCTTATACTTGTTCCTATGGAAACCAAGGTCACTGCTAAATCTTATGTACCATGGTGGGGGTGCAGTAAGTTAGAGGCCTCACCTGCAGGGAGGAGTAGATAGAACAGGTGACCCAAAACTGACCAGCAAGGTATTCCATCCCATATATGTTAACCCACACCATCACTGATTATCTAACCACATCTGTGGGGCTTATATCTGCCTCATCCACAGCTCTCAGTGGTATTATACCATCATAAGCAAAAGGAAAACCTAAGATTTGGCGGTCAGGATTTCCAGTCTGGCCCTAACATTCTTTGCCTCCTTGGCCTGTGTGTATATTTCGACATATGCATGATCTCAGTGGCTTTAATAGGATTAAACACTGTCACATTTAATTTATCCCCTTGTGAAACTGGATTGTAGTCAGGAGTGTTTATACAGATTTTCACTGGCTTCCTTCTATCCGGTGCTACAGAAGTACATAGGTTTTCTTCACAAAGTCTTGCCTTTCCTTAACTGACTTCTGTTGAAGCAATTTATCTCAATCTATATAAAGACTGGCACATATTAGTCCTAAGCCTAATGGCAGAAAAGTCCTAAGCCTAATGGCAGAAAAGGCAGAAATCCTTGTTTCAAAGGAGTTGGGGTCAGTTGGTTTGCCAGCCTTCAGATCTCTGGAAAACAGATTGTTACTGAAGAGTCCCTGCAAGAGGATTAATCTTCAGAAGCATTTCTCATCCAATCACAAAAGCATTCACTTTTGGTTTCTTTAGATAAGGAAGTGGTTATCTGAGGTTAACAAGGAACAGTGTAATAAAATAAATCGTACAGGATACATAAATTCCTTCCCTTCTGGGGAAAGAGGGAATTTGTGCACCCAAGACTGAGCACCTATGAACCATCTAGACCCATCTAGCACTTCCCACTAGACTTTTGCAGTACGTCTGTAAAAATTGGGCAGGTATAACAAAAGATTTTAAGGATAATTTTTTTCAGAATCGCAAGCTTTTAGAAGTCCAGGTGATGTCAGTGGAAAGTGATTCGTTCTCAACATACTGAAA
>NW_010429884.1:13546-15374 GCF_000710305.1 Buceros rhinoceros silvestris | reverse complement strand
GCAAACAAATTGTTTCCTGCTTATTTGTCCTGTTATCAACACGTCTGTATATTTTGTGAATGTGAATGGATTTCTGGGCCTACTTTCTCATCTATGTCATTCTTGCACTAGTGCAAATCCCTTGACTTTCACTGGGTTACTCTTGACTTGAATTAATTCAATAAAAGAATAAAATTCAAAATATGCCTATTACCTACACGAGTCCTTCAGAAGTGATGATTATCTCTCTTGCTATCTTAACTGATACACAGGAGGAAAATTTTTGTGTTTTCAGTTATTCTATGGTAATTGTGTCACTTTATGGTCAATGTGATAGAGTTAACTCATCTCTCCACCACACCCTTCTTAAAGGCAAAGATGACCTAATAGGGAGAGGGACATGGTCACACCCCTATAACAACTTCTCATGTCTCTGCACTCTCAGATACTCATACTTGCTTCTCAAGGAAAAAAAAAATGCAAATATTTTGTGTTAGAGCTGTCAGAACATTTCAACAACAACAAAAAAGCATTCCATTGCAGTGTTGACACTGGCAATTCTTGAACATGCATACTTTTAAAGCAGCAGAATAAAAAGTTATTTCTAGCTGAGAAGTTAATGCAGGCTGAAAATAATGGGTTTTGCTTTGTTTTTCACAAGGAAAGATATTGCTGTGATTTCTGGATATCATCTAATTTTGAATGAGCTGCATCTTCTGATAGAGGAAAGATCTGCATTTCTTTTCTGCTCCCTTGCTCTGACTTTTTTGTTTTCATTGACAAGCACTAATAGCCTCTTTATGTTTGTAGTATTAAATTGGTCTAAGTGCAATCTTTAAATAATTTTTTACTATATTTTTCATTATATATCTGAAATAAATGTATTTGAATATTTAATTTTGGTTGGAATTGACAAAGAACAGGCAATCCTAAATAAATATAGGTCTGATTCTTTAGATGCTTTCTACAACAATGTAAATTAAGTACAGAGTGTACGGAAACAGTTTCCCAACAGGCAATAGATACATACGCTTTCTATCTAGCTACATTAATCAGAAAAACAAGACAGAGTTTTGCACTATTTCTTTTCTTTCACTTACTAGTCAAAGTGCACCTATACCCTGGAATGCTCATTTTATTTATTTTAGAGATGTTGCCAAAAGTTAACATTGTCATTGCAATTTAAGTACTTATTGCATGGTACCATAAGCATAATGAATTTACGGTATTGCAAGCAAAGGAAGAAAAAGTCCAAAAACTTCTCAAGCTCTCAAGAAAAAGTCCCCAAAGTTCTCAAAAGTCCGAAAAGCTCTCAAGCACTGGCAGTGACTTAGATTCTTTCACTCAGAAGAAGATGAAAGACAGAAAATCTGGGGAATTCAGAAGACCAGACAGTCTTCTGGGAATCTCCCAAATAAATGGAGAATAATAGCACTGAGCCAGGATGAACTTGCTCCTGGTACCCTCACAGAGCAGTGTGTACCTGTAGTTCTTATGGTTGACTTTAAAATGGTTGCTGGGACATAAAGCATTTCATTATCTTTAAGCTCCAGTCCCTTGCAATCAAATTCAAGGGAGGATGATGTCATAGTCATCCGTCACAAAGATTTACATTCTAAATTAGTGTTAACTACAATACGTATGTGATTTAACAGATTGTCTCTACTTTATTATAATGATGTCAATGCTGGACATTCCGTGCTTCGTTTGTCTCTAGCTGGAAGATTAAAGGGGTAATAATCAGTGGCTGGAGAGGACTGTAAATCACCCACTTTTTTAATCAACATTTTTTTCAAAACAGAAGTAAAATGGAGCTTGAAATGTACCGTGTCCAACCTGGTCCGACTGC